>NC_068357.1:90677033-90914533 GCF_020536995.1 Dreissena polymorpha | reverse complement strand
CATTTGTTGCAATGGGAAGCAAATGTCTATTGTAAAAAGCATAAACAAACACAAACAACTCCTTATAACGCATATATTTATATATCGGCCAAAACAACAAACCCTTTTTCTTCACAAAACAAAGTTAACAACCGTTGCTTTACATGACTTCTACTCAGGTGAGCGACCCAGGGCCACCATGGCCCTCTTGTTGGGTCACTAGGTCAATGGTCAAGGTCACTGTGACCTCTAAAAAAACAACAAATTCTGACAAGCTTTCATTTATTCAAAACCGCACCTGCAGCTGAGCGTTGGCACCTGTTATGCGGTGCTCTTGTTTTTTATTATGCCCCCATTCGTAGAAGAGGGGGTATATTGTTTTGCACATGTCGGTCGGTCCGTCGGTCTGTCTGTCCGTCGGTCGGTCTGTCCACCAGATGGTTTCCGGATGATAACTCAAGAACGCTTAGGCCTAGTTTACAGCTATATTTGCTGGGAATCACAATTAATGCTTTCTGAAATATGTAGTGGTCCAAATGTTTTTCCTTTCCTTTTTTAGAATGTGAAGGTCAAACATAGAAGTTAAATATGTTGATGTCTTGAATACATTCACAGTGTGCATGTAAATAATTTTAATCACTAATGATTTTGAATGTGAACTTAACATTGCAAACATCATGCAATTGCAAAATAAAGAGATCAAAGCGATAAACACAATTTATGTAATTTTACATAGAAAACCCTACTTGTTAATAAATCAATAAGTTAACTGTCTCAAATGGACTTGTATAAAAAATCTTTTAGTTCTTTCTGTGTCACTTGGTTAATTTGGTATCACACTTTTCTGTTCGTTCAGTTTTGAGAAATACTCAATTTCAGTACCTTTGTAAGGTACTAGTATAATATTGATCAAAGCAGAATTAAATACAATGTTTTTCCATGATTTCATAAACATCTTAAAGCCTTTTATCTTTCAGATTAAATATTTCAGCAGTTTTTCATGTAAAAAAATGGTTTGATGTTTGTAGGCTCTATATGGGGTTTCACATTTCTTTGGTGATCAATTGTTGTCTACATAATACATGTATTTTTTGTCCCAAAGAATAAAAATTTGAAAAACTCATCTCTCAATCTCCCAGCTGTACAACCATATTTGAAGTGGACTGAACTAATCTGTCCCTAGTCAAAGCACTACTTGACACATTTTTAGTAAAAATACTTTACCTTATTAATGACTTTGTATGGTTGACAGACATATAGCCTTTTATAGGCACTTTAACTATACAATAAAGTTTGCACAAACATTAGTTTTTCTTTCATGGTAAACATGGTTTGCTTATGCATGCACTTTGCAAGTCAAATGGTAGCATAAGAGTTCCTATATTCTTCAGACGGCTTCAGAAAGCTTCTTTTGCTTGAACTTTTGAATTCTCAATATTAATACTTACCTGATCATGATAACAGATTTATTAAAAATTCAAGCATAAATGGTTAGCGTATGGTAACTTACCATACTCCAAATGTCTACATCATTATGTCCCAATGAGTAAAAATTTGAAACATTTTCCTTAAGTGGGTTTGGTTTTCTTTCTGACATGTTGTAAACCTTTGCCAGCATTTCATCTTTGTTCTCCAGACATTGGTATCTGCTGGATATGAAATATCATCCTATACAAAGTTGTATGTTCAGCACATGGCGGTGTTTGATTAAAAATAAAACCTGCAATATTCAGAGTTGGATGCTGTTGGATTTTGAATAATTTGTGCATTTACACATTAAAAGCTGTTTACCATAGTTGGATTATTGTGATTTGCATAAATAACTGTATTAGTTTGAACATATGCAGAATTTGTTTGATTAAAAATTCAAATGGATTCCTATTTTTGGTGTGTCAGTTTGCAGAAATGTGTGATTACAAAAATCATTTGGAATTATGGGCATTCTGAGTCAATAGATTAATGGGGATTCTAAATTTGAAAAAGTGTGCAATTTAAAATTCATATGGATTTCATATATGGGGCTTGTTCTAGGTTTCCCGCCTAAACTATGTCTTAGCTAAGGGTAAATTGAAATTGTAGAATTGATTTTTGGGACATGTTATCTTGCTGGCTTGTTCTGCAGTCTGTTATCAGTATGTGTAGTTTTCAAGTTGGTTTTATATTTGAACAAGCCTGAAATGTTTGCCTTTCTGAGGTCTGATAAAGGTGTGTCAATAGAGATTTTCAACTCTGCCTAGCTCCCATAGAATGGGGCACATTGCACGCCGAACTTAGCGGCCATTTTGTGGAGTTTTATATCATTTGGGAAACGTTCAGACGTAGGTGATTTTGGTGGTAATTTTACTTTGAAATGGACATAAAACATGTTTTATAGCACATTTCCTTATGTGGTGATGATAACTAGAATTTAGATTATTTGAGGAATGGGGATTTCAGTGATGTTGTTGTTTTTTAATTCAGGTAATAATTAAGCATGCATTTCCACACTGTATAAAGAGATACACATAATTGCAATATTGCTATGTGAACATTTTATTTCTGATTGTAATTGTTATACGTTCTATGACTGTTAATGTTTCATTGTCCTGGCTTATAATGTAGTTAATATTAACTCTTTCAGTGCTTGAACCGAATTTTGAAGGTCTTTGCAAACAGTTTCGATCCAGATGAGACGCCACAGAACATGGCGTCTCAGCAGGATCCAAACTGTTTGCTATTCTGATAGTATTCTTTGAAAAAAAATGGAAGAAAATGCTAATTTTAGAAATTCAGCAGACGACATTTTAGCAGACCACAAATTTCCCAGCATGCAAAGGGTTAACAAGCCAACGCCCTAACAATTTGCAAGTTCAAGTTTTGATTGAGGAATATTTTTGTACAGTGTGAGTAACATGCACGCCTGCATCCTACATTTTCTGATGTAATTGTATGATAAAGTCTGTATATGGAAGTAAACTAATAAATATATTTTCTAAAGTAACAACTATTCATTAACACTCCAAATATAGTCTAGTTGATGAAATGTTGCAGACTTTACATGCAATGACCTTAAGAATTTAAATTAAAAGAAAAATAATTAGTGAACCACTGCTTAAAATATTGATTATTTTATAATTGTACTATTACATATACTGTGAATTTGTTTTACAATTTTATTGGTTTGAAATTATTGTCCTATTATTAGTTCCTTAATTATGATTTGTTTAAAATTTATTCATTTAAAAGTGGTACCCATTTCCATACAGCTTTTGTAAAACAAATTTTGAAGAGCATGGAGTCATTCCTTAGTAAAAGGTTCTGAACTTTCCGCAGTTTATTTTAAAATGCTGCAGAATGTGCGCTTTTAATGAAATTGAGATGCTTGTACCTGTTCACTGTGAACTAGACACCATTACAAGCATTTATTATGCATAGCCATGTCTCAAGTCCATGCTTCAAGATTACTTCCTTTCTTATTATCATATAATTAGAGCCTGCAGATTGCATTAAAATGGAATTCTAATCTGATGTTTAAAAGTAATATTCATCTTGGAAGTCGTGATTTATTCTTTCTCATATTAACAACTATATTTTTTTATGCTCCCGCGAGGGTGGCATATAGCAGTTGGACTGTCCGTCTGAATGTTTGTCCGGCATTTAGTTTTCCGGATTTTTTTTTTAACGCAACACTTTCACATATAGATCAGATTTTATAAATGTGAGTCTACCTACATGATCTACAGATCAATTATGCGTTGTGTTCTGGTCCATTCATATATGGAAAGGTTATGGGGGTTTGTCTTCGACATTTTCAGTTTTCCCGAGTTTTTTACGAAACGCTTTCAGATATGTAGCTGATTTTTGGTATGTGACTTACAGATGAAGTGTGAGTTTCGTTCTGGTCTATTGATTTTTGGCAAAGTTATGGGCCTTGGACTTTGAAATGTTCTGTTTTAAGTAGTTTTTTAATGCAACGCTTTCACATATTGAGCTGTTTTTTTGGTATCTGAGTCAACCTAAAAGACCTACAAATAAAGTGTGGGTTTTGTTCCAGTCCATTGATTTTGGCGAATTTATGAGCTTTTTTTTCTTTAATTACAGTTTTCTGGAGTTTTTTTAATCAACGCTTTCATTTATTGAGCTGATTTTTAGCTCATTTATTTTTTGAAAAAATTTATAAGCTCATCTATTTTTTGAAAAAAAATTATGAGCTATTGTCATCACCTTGTTGTTGGCCTCGGCGTCCGGTTAAGTTTTGCGTTTAGGTACACTTTTCTCATAAAGTATCAATGCTATTGCATTCAAACTTGCTACACTTACTTACTATCATGAGGGGACTGGGCAGGCAAAGTTAGATTATTCTGGCTTGCATTTTGACAGAATTATGTGCCCTTTTTATACTTAGAAAATTGAAAATTTTGGTTAAGTTTTGTGTTTAGGTCCATTTTATTCCTTAAGTATCAAAGCTATTGCTTTCATACTTGCAACACTTATTAACTATCATAAGGGGACTGTGCAGGCAAAGTTATGTAACTCTGACTGGCATTTTGACAGAATTATGTGCCCTTTTTATACTTAGAAAATTGAAAATTTGGTAAAGTTTTGTGTTTAGGTCCACTTTTTTCCTAAAGTATCAAAGCCATTGCTTTCATACTTGCAACACTTACTAACTATCGTAAGAGGACTGTGCAGGCAAAGTTATGTAACTCTGACTGGCATTTTGACAGAATTATGGGCCCTTTTTATACTTAGAAAATTGAAAATTTGGTTAAGTTTTGTGTTTAGGTCCACTTTTTTCCTAAAGTATCAAAGCCATTGCTTTCATACTTGCAACACTTACTAACTATCGTAAGGGGACTGTGCAGGCAAAGTTATGTGACTCTGACTGGCATTTTGACAGAATTATGTGCCCTTTTTATACGTAGAAAATTGAAAATTTGGTTCAGTTTTGTGTTTAGGTCCACTTTTTTTCCTAAAGTATCAAAGCCATTGCTTTCATACTTGCAACACTTACTAACTATTGTAAGGGGACTGTGCAGGCAAAGTTATGTAGCTCTGACTGGCATTTTGACAGAATTATGGGACCTTTATACTTGAAAATTTGTTTAAGTTTTGTGTTTTGGTCCACTTTACCCCTAAAGTATCATAGATATTGCTTTCATACTTGGAACACTCGCAAACTATCATAAGGGGACAGTAAAGGACAAGTTGCATAACTCTGGTTGTCATTTTTACCGAATTATGGCCCTTTTTTGACTGAGTAACTTTGAATATATGGTTACATTTTGTGTTTAGATTCACTTTACTTCTAAAGTATCAAGGCTATTGCTTTTAAACTTTAAATACTTTCATGCTATCATGAGGGTACTGTACCTGGCAAGTTGAATTGTACCTTGATCTTTGAATGACCTTGACTCTCAAAGTCAAATTATTAAATTTTGCTAAAATTGCCATAACTTCTTTATTTATGATTTGCTTCGATTGATACTTTGACAAAACAACTCTTACCTGACATACCACAATTTACTCCATCCAAACCATCCCCCACGCCCCACCCCCCACCCGAATCCCCCCCATTATTTTTTTATAATTAAAGGTCATCTAATAAATGACCACCACACCCCCCACACTATCCCCACCCCCATCCCCACCCCAAAAAAATATTTTTTATGCCCCCAGTAGGGTGGCATATAGCAGTTGAACTGTCCGTCAGTATGTCAGTCAGTCTGTCTGTCAGTCCGAAAAAATCTTTAACATTGGCCATAACTTTTTCCCTTTTTAAGATAGCAACTTGATATTTGGCATGCATGTGTACCTCATGGAGCTGCACATTTTGAGTGGTGAAAGGTCAAGGTCATCCTTCAAGGTCAAATGTCAAATTTATGGTGTCTGTCCGTCCGAAAACTTTAACATTGGCCATAACTTTTTCAATATTGAAAATAGCAACTTGATATTTGGCATGCATGTGTATCTCATGGAGCTGAACATTTTGAGTGGTGAAAGGTGAAGGTGAAGGTCATCCTTCAAGGTCAAATGTCAAATATATGGCGTCTGTCCGTCTGAAAACTTTAACATTGGCCATAACTTTTTTAATATATATTGAAGATAGCAACTTGATATTTGGCATGCATGTGTATCTCATGAAGCTGCACATTTTGAGTGGTGGAAGTTCAAGGTCAAGGTCATCCTTCAAGGTAAAAAAATAATAATTCAAAGCAGCGTTCTCATGAAGCTGCACATTTTGAGTGGTGGAAGTTCAAGGTCATCCTTCAAGGTCAAGGTCATCCTTCAAGGTTAAAGGTAAAAAAACAACTACAAAATTTCAAAGCGGCATTATCATGAAGCTGCACATTTTGAGTGGTGGAAGGTCAAGGTCATTCTTCAAGGTCAAGGTCAACCTTCAAGGTCAAAGGTCAAAAAAAAAAAAAATTCAAAGCGGCGTTATCATGAAGCTGCAAATTTTGAGTGGTGAAAGTTCAAGGTCATCCTTCAAGGTCAAGGTCATCCTTCAAGGTCAAAGGTCAAAAAAATTATATTTCAAAGCGGCCTTCTCATAAAGCTGCACATTTTGAGTGGTGGAAGTTCAAGGTCAAGCTCATCCTTCAAGGTCAAAGGTAAAAAAATAAATTTAAAAAAATCAAAGCGGCGCAGTAGGGGACATTGTGTTTCTGACAAACACATCTCTTGTTTTTTTCAAACATGGTTAAAAATCACAAATATTTATTTTTATTATTTTATTTTTGAATACCGTCCAACCATCCCACCCAAGAATCCCCCCCCCCAAAAAACAAAAAGAATGATTTTTTTTGCATTTTATTTGCATTTTTGGAAGATAATGTATTAAATGACCACACCCTCACACTATATACCCCTCTCCACTCCACCCCTCCATCCTTTGTGATTGAAATTGAGATAGGTCCCTACACCTTTAAAAAGAAAAATAGATGAGCAGTCTACACCTGCATAAATTGTGAGTTTTGTTTCTGCCCATTGATTTTTGGCGAAGTTGGACTTGTTGAAAAATACCTAATCCTGTACAAATCTTATAATAAATTATTTTAAAGCATCTATTTAAAATCTCAATGTAATTTAATTTCTTCATAATGGTGATGTTAATAAGTCTTAAAATGGCATAAAACTTTTTTTCATTATATTTGTATAGTTATACAATTTGTAATGCTTTATTTTGGTGTTTGATGATAGTTATGTATAACTATTTGGTTCTATGAAATGCTCATTAGTTTAGAATTACATCAATTAGTTTTTTAGCCATTGAAAGGTTGTATCCATTCAGCATACACAATATCCTTGAGCATTACGAAAAAAACTAAACATATTTGAAAATGAAATATGCCTTTCAAATTGTATTGAATAAAACCTTGGGTTCACTTGGTCTTCGCTATTGATTTTGAAATTCATAGACCACTTTGCATTTCAACAAATTTGAATGAACAAATAAAACAGCGGATATTTCAAAGTGATAAAAATCATGAGAACAAGTTATATTCAAATAGAAATTGTTGTACAGAGTTAAAGAGACACTTGAAGGGTCTTCTACTATAAAATGTGAAATTGAATTTATCATACTGTATTGTTTTATATAAACTGCTTATCAGATTCAGATGGACGTGATATTATTGTTAGTTCAAAGTTGAAGAGTTTGTTTCCTAGCATAGCCACTTGTCTTGTCTTGCAGGGGTCATACTATTATTACTGTGGCCATCTACCCCTACATTCTCAGGATCTTTTCATTAAACCCTTTTCCACTAAGATACATAGTTTGACGCATTTGTAGTCCCATAAAAAGTTAAATTTAATTTAAGACCTTTATTACTAAATTTAAGTTTTAAAGGCTTCATTTCCAACCCTTAGATACTGATGAGCAGCAAACAGCATTAAATCTGAACAGAATGCGAGTTACTCGCAGGCTGTTCTGGTTTTATGCTGTTTGCACATAGCCATTTTCACTTTGCCTCTGAGTGGGAAAAGGTTAAATGTACTCATTATTTACCGAAAAAAACTTTAAAGTTGCAATACACTTCAACACCGTTATTTCAAACACCGATAATCCGAAGTCACCGTTATTTCGAAGTATTTTTCTGGTCCCGATTTTGATTCTTGTTTGTTTAATGTAAAATTTCATTGTTAATCCAAACTTTGTTAAACCAAAGAAATCGTTAATTCGAAGTGATTCTGTCGGTCCCAACACTATAATTCGCACCTTATTATCAATCTTTATTCCGAAGTCAAAACTGCAAAATACTGAGCGTAATTTCACACCTTTGTCGTGGCGCGTCAAAAGCCGTTAATTACACCATTTGTCGTCTGCGCGAACGCCAGTGTTCAGAGAGACATCGCGTATTATTTAAAAAAAAAGGTTAATTCATTTCTGAAAATGTATGCATATGTATGTATGTCTGATAATTTGTGCTATTCGTTTTATTTTATATGTTCTTTAATTAGAGAAAAATACAAACAAGAAAAAGAATCGTTTTATTCCCCCGTTTGTTACGAGTAGAAATAAATTGCTATCTGACTAGTTTAAGTTTTTGAGTAAGCGTGTAACCAAATCATGCGAATTCCACAACGTTTTATTAACCAGGTTTTCCGAAGGAAAAAACTGGTTATTAGATTGGCGAATGCGGGCGGGCTGGCTGGCTGGCTGGCTGGCTGGCTGGCTGGCTGGCGGGCTGGCTGGCGGGCTGGCAGGCGGGCGGAACAAGCTTGTCCGGGCCATAACTATGTCGTTCATTGTCAGATTTTAAAATTATTTGGCACATTTGTTCACCATCATTGGACGGTGTGTCGCGCGAAATAATTACGTCGATATCTCCAAGGTCAAGGTCACACTTTGAGTTCAAAGGTCAAAAATGACCATAAATTAGCTTGTCCTGGCCATAACTATGTCATTCATTGTGAGATTTTAAAATCATTTGGCACATTTGTTCACCATCATGGGACGGTGTGTCGCACGAAAGAATCACGTCAATATCTCTAATGTCAAGGTCGCCACGACTAAAAATAGATTTAAAAAAAAAAAAAATACAAAGGGGGTTATTTTTTTTTTGTTCATTTCAAAAGTTCAGTTTGAGTTTTCTCCCTTTATCAGATTTTTTTTTCACAATGAAAACCTGGTTTTGTGACAATTTTGTCCCTTGTTTTTAAGTAATCAAAGAAGTCTTCTGTCAAATGTTTATTTCGAATTAACGTTAATCCGAAGTTTTTTTAACGGTCCCGACGACTTCGAAATAACAGTGTTGAAGTGTATAAGCTTAGGACTTGTATGCTTGAAATTACAAAGGTACAAAGTTAAAACCTTTAGGACTGTGAATTGAGCATAAATGTGTGAAAAACACTTGATCACAAACATCTTAGGTTAAAAAACAAATGCTGTAAAATGTCTCAAGCAGTCCTATACTCACTACACTAGTGTTAAGAATAGTTAATAATTCAAAAGAAATACTTGAGAAAAAAACAACTCTGTGCAAGTGTAATTGAAAGGAAATTAATGTTAATTTCCTTTGGAACATCTGCTTTAATGGGCAAGTAGACATGTCACATTATGAATATGAATGAATCACACACTTTGTATGACATGCGTACTGTGAAGTGGGAGGGAAATCAACTTATTTAAAATTTCAAATTAGCTGTCTACATGATTACACTACATGCACCGTGTTGTCTACATGCATTTAGAGCAGTTTATGTCATGATGTGCATTTTATAGCATTTTAATTATAAATGAAATGTAGTACATGTGAAGATTGTGTTACATGATTGTGTTTTACACTTTGTGGAATATAATTATATACCAGTTATATAAACTGCAGAAGGATCTTGTCAGTTTAGAAGGGTAATTATTTGTTTGTATAACTCTGTTAGAATTTTAGATTTTAATGACATTAAAAAGGTGAAAAAGTGTTCTTAATACTTTCAATATGTTGAGTCAGATTTTTATATAACAGTAATACTGGTATATGTTGACACATTTATTGTCAATCACATTGCGATTTTAACTTATTTGAAACTATATAACTGTGCACAACATTGCTTGGCTGGCTATTTAGTAATGTACACTCATAACTTCCCTATAGATCTGTATATTATGTACATGTCCATCATTCTGTGGTTGTACTTTTCTCCCCTTAGATTTTCCAATCTGAATCATGGTTATTGGGCAGAGATCAGCATGAAATACTATTAATGTAATAAAAGTAACCCATTTATGCCTAGCGTCTAGAAAAAAGGACTTGGCAAACAGTGTAGACCCAGATGAGACGCCGCATGATGCGGCGTCTCATCAGGGTCTGCGCTGTTTGCTTAAAGGAATTTCTGTAAAAAATATTCTAAATATAGAAATAAATATACTAGACATCCCTAATTTTGGAAATAAATTGATCCAATTTAGAGGGATGGGAGAGTCCACTAGGCATAAATGGGTTAATGTAATAAAATAAACCCTTTAAGTAATGCATACTATTTCAATGTGTGGAGGCAAACTGTCTGGTTCTTCAAAATCATACTCTTTTATTTCAAACGATATCAATAATGCTATACCGGTAACTGTTATAAAATTACAGGTTGCATATTAAACATAAATGGCATTTTATTTAAAATAGACTGTGAATAATAACATGGTATCAATGTCAACATGCAAGGTTAGTTAATGAATTCAAAACCTGGCACATTAAAGGACAAACTTCAGAGCAATTAACTTTGCATAATAATTATGGCATGAATTTTGCACCTTTGTACAACCTAATTTGAATGAACATAAAATAAGCAATAAAAGCAATAATACAAATGTTAAATGAAATCTTGGAGAAAATCACATGATAATGCTTCATTCACTCAATTAGTATAATTTAAATTTACTTTAATAAAATACCAATAAACAACAAGACAGCATGCGACCATTTGTTTATTTGTTATCATAGAAAGTGGTGTCCCAATGAATTAGTAAATGATTTCACTGAGTCGACATCAATAAAAGTGATGGTACAATTAATAATAAACTACAAGCTCCTATGGGTGATGTTATTGGCATCTTGATCTAACCACCTGTTAGTTTAAGTGACCATCATGTTTTCACAAACAGGACACAACTGTAAATTATTGTTTATTTGCTAATAAACAATTCAAAATAAAAAAAGTTTTATATAAATGAGTTTCTCTCTAGGAATGCGTGTGTGTTAAGTGTCGTCCCAGCTCATTCTAATCAGTGACAACACTGCCTGTTTAAACTGGATTTTTGCAAAGAAGAGACTTCCTTTAAACGAAAAATACCATAAAAAGTGGAAAGTGTCATCAATAATTAGCCTGTGCCGACTGTAGAGGCTTATATGGGATTACACTTTCCTCACATGCATTTAGCCCAGTTTTCCCAGAGCCACAGAGCCAGGCTCTATTCCCAATTGAGATATTGTTGTCTGCTTGCAGGACCAGTTGGACGAGGCGTCAGACGGACTCGAGGCAGCAGCGAGGCTCTCAGAGCAACTAGACCGCAAGGAGGAGGCAATAGATGCACTCCGAGAAGAGGGTAAGCAGGGAGGTAACTGCTGTGTGTGTCATAAGCAGGAGGGAGGTAACTCCTGTGTAGATCATAAGCAGGGATGTAACTCCTGTGTAGGTCATAAGCAGGGAGGTAACTCCTGTGTAGGTCATAAGCAAGGAGGGTAACTCTTGTGTAGGTCATTAGCAGGGAGGTTACTGCTTTGTAGGTCATAAGCAGGGAGGTAACTGCTTTGTAGGTCATTAGCAGGGAAGTAACTGCTGTGTGTTCATAAGCAGGAAGGTAACTCTTGTGTAGGTCATAAGCAGGGAATTAACTGCTGTGTTAATAAGCAAGTGATCCTAAGCAAGGAGGTAACTCCCGTGTAGATCATAAGCAGGGAGGTAACTCGTGTGTAGGTCATAAGCAGGGAGGTAACTCCTGTGTAGGTCATAAGCAGGGAGGTAACTGCTATGTAGGTTATAAGCAGGGAGGTTAATCCTGTATGGGTAATAAGCAGGCAGGTAAATGAAGTATTTGTCTTAAGCAGAGATGTAACTGCTGTGTGGCTCATAAGCATGGCTATTTGTGATCACTCCTGTATGTGTTATCTCACACATAATTGCTGTAGTATGCAGCATTCTGATTTCAGTAAATGGTTATAATTCAAAAATGTATCAAAAAATAAAAATGAAACCACATGAGGATGTTATAGAATAAAAATAGTCTGTTGCAATTTTGCTGGATATTGGTGTAGTTTTTTTTATCAGTTTTGTACATGTACCAGTATGTAATTATTTGTGATTACCTTTTTAAGTGCTACATTGTAGATTGTTTCATTATAGTAATATGTCTTGTAACTTTGGATATAGCAAACAAAACAATAAACCTTTTAACTTGTCTTCTCTTTACGGTTATTAATAGGGAGATACATTTAAATGATGAATTTGTTAATGTTCTACAATATTTAATGAAAATTCTGAATACTATCATAGGCGCTCGATGGCGATTTTTTTGTAATAATTTTTTTATTTTTTTATTTTTAGTTACCCGTAGTTTATTATAATGCATACACATACTAAATCAATAAAAATCTTCCTACAAAACGTCTTCTTAAAAAAATATAGTTTGACTATGTACATACCTATCTTTTTTGTAAGAAGACCTTTTGTCAGAAGATTTTTATTGATTTAGTATGTGTATGCATTATAATAAACAACGGGTAACTAAAAAACAAAAGCACAAAAATAAATAAAACATTGCCATCGAGCGCCTATGAATACCATGAAACTTTATTAACTTTAAATGTGCCAGGTGTTGGGAAAATGGGGCTTCATGCATGAGCGTGAAGTGGCACTCAACTTAGCTGATGCTTGTGAGGAAAGTGTTATCCCATTTTCTGGGAAAATGGGGCTTAATGCTTGAGGGTGAAGTGGCACTCAAATTAGCCTGTGCAGTCTGCATAGGCTTAGTGGGGCTGACACTTTCCACTTTTATGGTATTTTTTTAAATCAAAGAAAGTATCTTCTTAGTAAAAGTCGAGTTGAGGCGGAAAGTGTTGTCCATGATTAGCCTGTGTGCACTTTACTCCATGCATTAAACTCAGTTTGCCCAGAGCAAGGCACATATAGGTTAAACTCATAGGAATTTGAAATGGTTGCTGAAAATGTTCTGTTTGTGTTATGAGCATTTATTTGTATATCACAAAGTACTTTATGTCCGTATAGTAAACAATAGCTTGACGGTCAACAGAAAGATTCATCAATATACATCTGTTGTCTGAGATATTGTTATTCCACAGTTATTGCATTCAACAAAATTAAACACATACCACTTATGAGCCTTGGACTCAATTGTTAGAACCACAATAAGTTTAAGGAATTGAACTTAAACAAAAAACAAAAAAAACATTTCTCTGTATTTATATCTTACTTTTCGTAAACTTAATTTTCCTGGACAATCATTAAATAAGCTAAAGGATATTGAGTCATATTCAGCTAAAGACAAGGTTTTGGTCTATTCCTTCATAGCAATATTGTTGTGTTTTTCATGATAACAAGCCATCGCTGCAATATAAGTTTACTGCCTAACAAGGTGGAAATGTCTTGTCTGAAATGGAGTGTGCCTGAGGTGACACATAGCTTGGGGCGAAAACATTTAAAACAATTGAATGAGCATGAACCATGTTTAATTATGCTGGTAACAATTACATGCCTTACTCATCGTGAAACCATTAAACCGCCGTGAAATTATGGTCTATGTTAATGCATCTCATATGTGTTGTAAAGTTATTATAGGAATTAATATGGAATAACACAAGAGATAGACTGTTGCAGGATTTGGGATCATATTGATGATTTTGACAAATCGTTTTTGTATTTCAGTATTATGCTTACAAAGATTTTGATTTGTGCATAATTGGATTATAATTATGTGTGCAATAAATAGGTTGAAATACTTTAGATACAATGTTTAACATTTTAATGCTTATGTTTGTCATAAAGTTGTACCTTTGATGCAAAGATCCATAACATGTGTTTATCACTTACAAATCATGTCATGTGTCTGCTGCATTAGCTGCCTGCTACTATCTTTCCTGTGTGCCTATGTGTGTCTGTGTGTGCCAGTGTCCCCGCTATTACTGCCCATTGCCTGTTTCTAGATATTTCAGAATCTATTTGGAGAACGCTTTCACACAAAGTTTACTGCCAGCTTTTTTTATTTGTTAGATTTGCTTTTCAAATTTGCTTTCCAGAATTCACTAATGATCAAGCAACATTCTCCTTTGCCATAGAGCAAGGCTTTTAGCTCAGCAAATCATTGCTTTACGCATTTTTTCTGCCTACAGTTTTCTAAAAATCTGTCATTTCAATTTTTTTTCTTGTATGTTTTACCTCTGCAATATGACTATGGAAAATGTAAACTAAGGAGTGGACTCGAGAGCTTAGTCTAAAAGTGGATTTTTGGTCCTTAAAATGGCCGTCTGGTAGCATAATATCAGCTGGTAATCCTGAGTTGTCTCCCATTCTCAGGTTGCTAGGTGATATTTGGCAAACGGATAGGCAAACAACGGTAAGGGCAGTTCTAGTGGTGTCAACTGTGATGTTGTAATATTTGTGTATCTCTTATCTTGCCTCGTTCTGTTCTCTATTCTTTTTATCTAGCTTGCTTTGTAGTCGCTTACTAAGTTGTCTGTTCTTGCTAACGACTGTGAGCTGATCTCTGCTCTTGAAATTGTTTCAGTGAATGTGCAAGTTTTTGTCACAACTGTGAATGATAAAACAACGCTGAATCAATACAATTTTTAATGCGGACATGACCGTGCAACATAATACCGGTACTGGGAAAGAAAAATTATACTTGAAAATGAAAAAGTTGCAATTTTTTGTTTTTGATAAAAATTTTGTCATTTTATTTATAATCCTTTGCAAAGCATCTGCAAACAAAAACACCAGGAATTATGACATTTAATGTTGATGACTGGAGATAAATTGTATTTAACACAAATTTGTGTGTATAATGCATAAACATTTTGTGGTTTTGTGTCAATTAATAATTGTGCATGTTGTGTCACATTTTGTCAAACAAAGTTGATATTTCTGTCAATAAGAATTTCAAATTAACTTTAAGCATGTATCTAAAATTCAAATTATGAATCATTTGTGCATGGATGACTTAACTTTCCCTTTCTATTTTACAATTTCTTTGTTGTTGTTATGTAGAAGCTAATTTTTTATTGTCAATTGTTGACTGGG
The DNA here is from genome assembly GCF_020536995.1 of Dreissena polymorpha. Taxonomy (NCBI): domain Eukaryota; kingdom Metazoa; phylum Mollusca; class Bivalvia; order Myida; family Dreissenidae; genus Dreissena; species Dreissena polymorpha. Next base: position 90,899,329 of record NC_068357.1, on the reverse strand, counting down.
AATCGCACAATCTTGTTTTTAAATGTAAACATTATTACAAACACATAATTTCATGGATACCTTAAAGGAATTTAACAGCAACAACAAAGGTGATTTTAAAAGTAATAAATACATTTTCTTTTGCAATTTAAATGTTACAATATAATGATTCTTTTTATAAAACAAATACCCATTTACTTGTCTTTTTTTATCGGAATGCAGCAATAATTATATAGTTTGGTTTTAACTCACCCCAAATAACGGGATGTTTTTAATTGGAATGCATCTTGAACACTACATTTCTGTTTGATGCAAGTGCATGTTCATGTGGGTTTAATCTCAGCTGGTAATTCTGAGTCTAGGGAATGTATCCTCAAATTACCGGCAGAGATCGAACAAATGTGGATACTAACACCTAACGCCCCATTGATGCATTTGTCGGAATGGAGGAAAAATTGAATGTAATCCTCAGTGTGTCTAACCACTGTCTTTAACATTGGCATGATGTTATGATTTTGGTAACTTTTAACCAACTGAATAGCTATGTACCATTTAATGCGTATATAATATACATGACGTCGGTACGATGGAGTCCGATTTATTCATAGTCCAGCCAACGGAGAGTGGATTTATATCACCGGATTAACGAGGATTAGCAATGATGGGAAATTTGTCATGAAGTCAATGAAGGAAAATGGAGAAAAGAAGGATTCTTGCAATATGATTATGTTGGAAATGACCAGGTTGTCACTATGGTGACAGACAATGACTATAAAAAGGATCGGCGCTCTGTGAAAATGGGGCTTGTGCGTAGTGCAATCCCAGATAAGCCTGTGCAGGGACAACTATTTCAGTATTATATGGAATATTTCAAATTTCAATATTTAAAGGAAATCTCTTCTAATCCAAAATCCAGTCTAGGCAGAAAGTATCATCCCGGATAAGCCTGTGTGGACATCTTGTGCATCTTAAAAAGGATTAAAGATGTCGCGGGACCAAAAACTGCAAAAAGAATGGAAAAGGAGTGCTACAAACGTTTGACCGGAGATATGGTTGTTTGTGTGAACCTTATGTTTGACATGAGAAAGGTTGGTTATGAGTATTACATCAGGTACTGATTGAAACTGTTTCAGTACCTTATGTGATGTTCGTAGGCCGCCTTTCATAAACTTTGAGTCAAATGCAGTTGGCATATAATTACTATTTTGTGGTACATAAGAGGAAAAGGAATTCTAAAAATTGTTTGAGAAGAGGTTTTTCAGTTTGAATGTAAAAATCACAGATTTGTGTCGGGTATTGAAATATAAGAGGACACATGGTTGAAGTGATGATTTAAAATCTTTTTATCAAGAAATTTGAAATGGATAAAGGATCATTATCATTTGATGATTAAAAAGGAGTACATTCTGGAAATAATTGACAATGTCTATAGTACCTAGGAAATAGAAAAACAACTTGGATTCAGGATTATGGATTTTTGGATTTAGGACTGGGAGGTATTAACAAAATAAAGGATTATTTAATGGATTTTGACGTTGACTGGAAATGTGGATGGATTTATGTGTACAGAGCCAATGCAGATGTGAAAATTTGTGCTATAACACAAAGGATCTTTTTGCTGAAAGTGTATTATTTAAAAAATGCTTGTTTTTTTCCTAAGTAAAACCCTGCTTTTTGACCTTTTCCTACTTTGCATGCCTTCTTGCTACAGTCTGTATGCTTCTTCTGTTCTTTTTAGCCAGTATGGGCGATACAAATTTGAACAAGTAAAACATGATGTTTAAACCTTGTAAAGAGGCATCTTGCTTAGATGTGTAGTCATGTTTTGTGGGATTTGAAAACAGACCTAGTACATTTGCACGTTTACAACCCCAGACTTGCCTTTCTCTTCTGTAGTAGTAAAAAAATAATGTTATAATTTATTAGACAACTGAAAATATATATAAGTTACACTCTTGGAAAAAGGGGTTAATGCATGTGGGTAGTGTCGTTCCATGTTAGCCTGTGCAATAAGGGACGACACTTTCGACTTGAATTATTTTTTTCCAATAAATAAACTATTGTAAACAAAAATCGAGTCAAGGGGGTAAGTGTTGTGCCTAATTTGCCTGTGCAAACTGCATCGGCTAATATGGGTTGACACTTCATGCACATGCATTAAGTCCCATTTGCCCAAATCATGGCTTCAATGTTTCCACTTCCGCATGAAATGAATATAATAAATTACACAGCGCCATACAAGTCTGCCATCCCTCAAACTGAGACAGTAAAACTGTCCAGAAATTATTTAAAAAATATTGACCTTCATGCCTTGTAAAACATTCAGATCAAGTACCATTTTGTAATTGACAGGCCTGTATAGTGGCATTAGGGCCGGTCTAAGTAACAAGTTGAGCAGACCTTGTGGCCAGTCAGGGTTTTAGGACTTCAGCTGAGACTGAAAACAGACTTTTTAACCCATTTATGCCTAGTGGACTCTCCCATCCTTCTAAATTGGATCAATGTATTTCCAAAATTAGTGATGTCTAGTATATTTTTTTCTATATATAGAATATTTCTTACAGAAATTCCTTTAAGCAAACAGCGCAGACCCTGATGAGACGCCGCATCATGCGGCATCTCATCTGGGTCTACGCTTTTTGCCAAGGCCTTTTTTTCTAGACGCTAGGCATAAATGGGTTAAGATGTTTCAAAAAACATGGTGGAGTGTGTATAGACCATCCATGTTTGCATTTTTAGTGAAGGTAAAAGTAAGATACAGTCATGTACGACTTTGAATGTTGCTAACTGCAAACAACTCAACATCAGTTACACCAAGTATCTTGTTTAGTATTATCAATAATGCCCTTGTCTATATTTATTTATTATTCTATGGGGTGACATTTTTAGGAATAAGCAATACATTTTTTTATCCTTTTTCCAGTGCAAATTCGGGAGTCTGCTTTGAAGACATTAGAGGAAGAGTTACGGCACTTGAAAAGTACAAACGATGACAAAGTGGACAAGTAAGATAATCTAGAAACGAGTCTTGCTCTGTGAAAACGAGATTAAATGCATGTGCGGATAGTGTCGTGCCTGATATGCCTTTACAGTCTGCACAGGGTAATCAGTGACAACGCTTTCCACTTTTGTTGTTGTTTTCATTTGAAGGAAGTCTCATCTTAGCAAAAAGCCAGTTATGGCACAAATGACTTGATGACACTTTATGCGCATGCATTAAGTTCTGTTTTCTCAGAGCAAAGCTGAAATGTATATGAGATAGAGAAGTTTGGAGTAAATTTACTGAAGCTAATTTGCGGGTAAAAACGGAGACTTATTGAGATGTTTTTTAACCAGGTTTTCCAAAGGAAAAAACTGGTTATTAGATTGGCAATTTGTAGGCGGGGCGGGTGGGCGGGCTGGCGGGCTGAACAAGCTTGTTCGGGCCACAACTTTGTCGTTCATGGTTAGATTTTAAAATCATATTGCACATTTGTTCACCATCATTAGACGGTGTGTCGCGCGAAAGAATTACGCCGATATCTCCAAGGTCAAGGTCACACTTCAAGTTCAAAGGTCAAAAATGGCCATAAATGAGCTTGTCCGGTCCATAACTATGTCATTCGTGGTGAGATTTTAAAATCATTTGGCACATTTGTTCACCATCATTGGAGGGTGTGTCGCACCAAAGAATTACGTCAATATCTCCAAGGTCAAGGCCGCCATGACTAAAAATAGATTTATTATGAAACAAAGGGGTTAATTATAAACAATCAGTTCAGTTTGAGTTGTCGCCCTTTATCAGACTTTTTTTTCAAATTTAAAACCTGGTTTTGTGACAACTTTGTCCCTTGTTATTGGGTTGAACCAGTGCATTGTCAATAAGATTATACTTTCTTAAAATGCAATATAAGAGGCCCTCAGTTCACTTAGAATATGGTCTCTATTTCTCTCATAACAGTATTGGTATAAAAGCGAACATGATTGCTAGAGTGTCCATGTCTAAAGAACTAAAGTCTAAATACTATTGGCACTTAAACAAAATAAGACATATAAATGTAGTCTTAAATCCTCTACAATTGTTCCAAGTCAGTATACGAGTTATAGAGAGCCATGCAGCCATCCATGTTACAGTTACCGGTATGCGTCTTAAGAATATGTTTTGAAGTTTTCTAGTGCTAAGATATGCTGGCTGCATACCAAGCCATTTTGCCCTGAAACCAGTTTATGAAAAATAAATATGAAAGCAAAAAAAAATAATCTCTTGCGTTGTGCAGTTCAACCATGAAGCAAAACCATTTTTAATTCAACAACAATATTAACTCTGTAACAATTTGGTTGATCCATCCTCAAGTCAAGCATCAATTGCTACAAGACTTTGCTAAATCTTAGTCCAAAGCCGTTGTTTGCAAACTGAAATGGGTTAATTTAAGCAGTAGTTTCTGTGGAAGCTACATATTTTAATAATTGCTTTTCACAAAGAAAGGTTGTCAAGAAAGCTGAATGTCATCAGAGAGATTGTTTATGATATCTGTGTATACAGATAAGGCATAATTGTCACAATGTTTGTCAATTCCTTGTGGCTTATCAGACTCTGGTACCATAGCATCTGTTCAAATAACAGGTTCCTTGATAAACAATATTTCATAATTTCAGTCTATTTCAGACTGGTTATTGAGAACCTGTTGCTTGGTATTAGATGTTGCAATTATACAATTACTTACCACTCTAAAGATCACCATTATGATGTGGAGAGTTGCATGTATCACCTGACTCCCTATCTCAAAGGTCAAGGTTACATTTACCAATCAAGTCAAAATTTGCTATTAAGCCGCTTGTGTTTTACATTTATTAGTGGAGTCTTTAAGCATCCGTTGTTTCAATAATTGAATGGTCACTTTTTCAGACTGGTTATCAAGAACTTGTTCTTGGGTTACTTCACAACTCCACAGAACCAGCGTCATGATGTTCTACGTATGATAGGGGGAGTTCTTCTCTTTACAGCGGAGGACTTTGAAAAGGTTGGTAGTGACATTTATTGCTTTCTTACAATGTTTATCTTTCTAGAAGATATATTTCAGTATTAATTTTCTTTGCACCAGATGAATGATATATTTTGTTTAATTGAAAACAGTTTTACATGCATTTACTGTCTTATTTAATACCATCAGAGTGATAATTTGAACAGAGAAAACCTAACTCACAGTAAAATGTGTTAGGTTGTAAACTTAATTTTGTTTCATTTGTTCTACAAACAATTTGTAATTTACAAGTCTCTTTTTCTTTGATTTTTCCAAGTCATATTGTCTGTTGATGTCTTAAAATCATAACAATAATGGCAAACATGAGCTCTGTGCCAAGGTTCCTCAAGTTTTGTTACTGGCCTGTCATACAAATAACAAAAGAATCAATCAAAGTTTCCTCTTCAAACATGCAGGAATGTGACCCATGCTATTGGAGAACAGGGTTGTATTCATGTGTGTAAAGTGTCGTCCTACAGGCAACTTGGGGAAAAAACACTGTTTGCCTAAACTGGATTTTCATAAAGAAGTTTCCTCCTATAAATTTTAAATATAACACAAATTTCAAAGTGCTTTCACTGATTAGCCTGTGCCGTCTGTGCAAGGTAATCCGGAACAAGACTACGCACATGCATTGTCCCATTATCCCAGAGCAAAGCTCAAATTTAAATTTCAAACAAAAAATCTTCTTCAAACATGCAAATAGCGAAAGTCTTCAGCTATATAGTCATATGATTGTTCATTTCAGATTGAGGATGTGAACAAGTCCGGGTGGGTGCCAGGCTTCCTCAAGTTTGGTGGTGGTCCCCAGAAGCATGCCTCCCCTCCCAGCACACCAGCCAGACGGTCTACCATCAGTACACCAGGGACCAGGCCTGCTGACACGGTATGGATGTTATTTTATTCGCGCAGCGCTCTATTATAACGGGGCTTAATGCATGCGCGTAATTGTCCCAGATTCGCCTGTGCATTCTGCACTTATATTTCATTTCTACAAGTCTTCTAAGTCATTCTCTATGTTTCTTATTATTAATGTACACATATTTCATTCTCACAATGCAGTCGTTCTGTCAAATGTTAACACATATTTTACTCCCACATTCCAGTCATTCTCCCAGATGTTTGTCAAGTTCCTGGAGCGCGAGTCCTCGCCACCACCTCCCGCCGTACGTATGCCCGCTGAAGAAATGGTGAGGGACGTTCAACAGAAACAGAAAGACCAGCACAAGCCACCCTACAACCCTTTCACTGCCCCTCGACACACTGCCGATGCAAACCCCTCGTCGATGACCCAAACGACCTCGACCTACAACCCGTTTACCACCACACGCCCCACAAGCAGTGCGGGCCAATCGACTAACCAGATGAGCTCCCAGAATTCTCATCTGCTCATGGGGTCAGTGGGCTCAGTTCCTCAGACCATACCAACCTTTGTCGCAACCTCTGAAAGGTCAAGGTCTCCCACAGGGTCAGGTCGCAACACACCCTCGGCTTATACGACCTCCAGTGCTATACTGAAAGATGTCCTTAATAGATAGCAGTAGATGGGACTGACTTTATCGACAAATATGTTTATGACAAAATTTACACAACTTAATAGTTTATTTATAACAAACATATTTCTAGGATCATCTTAACTCTTCAAATCATGTGTGTTTTGCTTGCCTTATGATTTTAAGTTTTATAAATTAATAACTTATTAAAATGGTAGATTGGAATTTGCAAAAATGTGTAATGGGTACTAAGGGTTAACAAAAACAATTTGCAAGCTTATCCCTTAAATGATTATAAATGCATGTTTCAATTCAAAGTAAATTTTAAGCAATTTATTTGTTAATGTTGTTATAAAAACTCATGTCTGATGTTGTTGATTTAGTAATATGCGATACTACCTTTTGGCATTCGAAGCCTTATATGGAAATAAAACTTCTGAAATAAAGCATTCCTATATTTAGAGAAACTATTGTTGTGTATTTATTTATATATTTCAAATTCATGAACATGTTAATAACATATAAGTCATGCATTGTGTTGTGAAATCTTATTTTGCATAATTACTGGTTAAAAGTTATTGTTATCAGCTTAGGCTGGACTAAAGTTTGTTTTCGTATTTGCTCGTGTATTGTTTAAAAAATCGTTCACTATTACACATTACAGACATGTATGTTCTAAGTTTTGAGTTTTGTGTTCATGTAACTAATTGAATTGATGTAATAACTTCTGTATAAGAATCATTACGTAATAGTTTTATATGTTGCATATTAAAGCGATTTCATTTAAAGTGTAAATGTATGTCAATAAATATATAATCCTGTATATTATATATATCTTTATTACTCCGCTAACAAAGTTTCGGAGGGGGTATATTTGGAGTTGCTCATTTGGTCGGTCAGCCCTCATAAGTTGTAAGTTTGTTGAGCAAAATACTTCTTCATTTCGTAAGAGATTGAATTTAAACATAAGTCTTATCCATGAAGATTGATACCCAATGATCCACTTTCCTGAGTTGTCTGCCCTTGAACTTTGCCATTTTTATGGCATATGTGTAAAATATTTAATATTGCGAAGCCAACTTCCTCCACATTTCTCAAACAATTTTATTGAAACTTGAAATTTGTCATCACCATCAAGTGTTGATATTCCAGACAAAAATTCCACATTTAGTGATACACGTGTTCCTGAATTATTTGCCCCGTAACTTAGCCATTGGCAATGCTGCTATTCCTGTGACAAAGCATTGCGAAGGCATTTTTAGTCACTTTGTTATAAAGCTCTAGTTTAACTAGAATTGTGCTTGTCTTTAGTGTGAGCTCATGGCTTTCATCAGTTAAACATATCTGATTTTTAGCGAGGCTTTTTTCGGAGAAAACCCGAGCTATTGTCATAGCCAGCTCGGCGTCCGCCGTCCAACGTAGGCGTCGTGCTAAAATCTTAACATTGGCCATAACTTTTTAAATATTGAAGATAGCACCTTGATATTTGGCATGCATGTGTATCTCATGGAGCTGCACATTTTGAGTGGTAAAATTTCAAGGTAAACATCATCCTTCAAGGTCTAGGGTCGAAAAAACAAAATCAAGGGAAGTAATAAGCTTTAAATGGACATAGTTATCTGACCTTCCCACGTATATATTTTTGTTAAATCAATCAAAGCGGCGCAGTAGGCGGCATTGTGTTTCTGACAAACACATTGTGGTAAAAGGTCAAGGTCATCCTTTACAGTCTACGGTAAAAAATACAAATTTAAGGGAAGTTATAAGCTTTTAAGGGAGATAATTATTCAATATTGATCATAGCCACTTTATATATTTGGCAAGCATGTGTACCTCATGGAGCTGCACATTTTGAGTGGTGAATCTACAGTCATGGTAGTGGCTTTTAATTATTTGCTACAAAAAATAGAGATTTGTTACAGACAATTATTTTAAAAGGAAGTAATTTATATAATTATAAATCTCATATATTTCCTTACCAAGAATTGAAGTTCTTTTCACAGTTACTGTACAGATTTATTATTTAGATTATTTATAACCCAAATAATTGATATGTCAAGGTTTTTTAAAATGATATTATTATCATTGATTTGATGTTCATTACATACCTGTGGACTTATGTCCATAGATACATGATCAACTCTGGCTATGATCTCTTTTAAATCACAGGCACATGGTCATAATTGACTGTGAGACCCCGCCCCCTCCCCTGGTTGGATTGGACAAAATTCAAGGGAAGTAATAACCTTTAAAGGGAGATGATTTCTATACCTGCCAAATGATAAATATAAATTTTATTTCAATGCGGTGCAGTAATGGGCATTGTGTTTCTTACAAACACATCTCTTGTTGGGTCACTAGGTCAAAGCACTGTGACCTCTAAAAAAAAAAATCTGACAAGCTTTCGCAGCCGAGCGTGGCACCCGTTATGCGGTTCTCTTGTTGACATTTTATTTTCTTCATTGAAATGTTTACTTTCCCACATTGAAATGTATAGTTTCTTAAACTGAGATTAAGGGATATTAATAAAATGGTATGGAAAGGAGAATTTTGTTGTTGTAACTTGTATCATTATAATATAAAAATATCCCCTTTACAAGGCATAATTAATTAGGTCAAAATTTACATTCTGAAATTGCAGCTTTCTAAAATTCAATGTAAAGCATGTTTGCAGAGCTTAATCAAAGCGCTGAAGGCACTGAATTTGTTTGCTGTTGCAGGCATTGAAGAATCCACTCGACCGTTTGCATATGCGAGTGAAGTTGACGGTCGGGCGAGTAAAGTTAGTTAAATACTCGACCGACCGGGCGAGTGCTGTTTTTCAAGTTGAGAAATATAAATTCAGTTCCAGAACTCCTGCCACATCAATACAAATTGCGAACAATTTTTTGAACTAACCAAAAATAGGTTTAGTACACAAAGACACTGCACTTTCGTTTTGACAATGAAAAATGATGTCACGGGCACAGTAAAAATAATCCTCGAAATCAGCTGCGCTCTTTTCGTAGGTGTCAGTGCTCTTAGCTAATCAATTAAAAGTGAAAAAAAAAACAGTTAAATATATTGGTCATTCCGTGAAGAATAAAATTTCATTTTAATGTAAATATCAATAAAAAAATAATACAGAACTGATTAATTATAATACTTCTTATATTTAATTAAAAATAAACAGAAACAATAATTATTAAACAGAATAATTCGTTATCAGAAGCCTTAGCCAAAATTAACCATATTGTAACCATTTGTCAATCAAGCGTGTCTTTCAGTAAAAATTCGTCTGAAATATTAAAACTCGGCATGGAAAAGGGTTCTATTTTAAAATATCTGCAAGGTGGTGGAGACAGGGAACAGAAAGAAAGATCATCAAAACGAGAAGCGGAAAGTATTGAGAAAAGGAAACAGGTGCAGAAAAAGTAAGGAAAGCAAATAAAATCCATCAGATAATGTAGTTTTTTTGTTTGCAGTTTAGTGTCACTATGTTACATAGGTTAAAAAGGTTCTGGTTGATCATAACTATAAATGTAGATATAAATTTTTGTTAAATGCAGGGCGAGTAGATTTAATTGAAGGGCGAGTGGATTGTCAGGCCTACTCGCCCTGCAGGGCTCTGGAAAAATTCTTCAATGTCTGGCTGTTGTATAATCTTAGACGCAACTCAGTTTTCAAAATTATGTTATAGCTTTTAATATCGCAAGTTTGAAATGACCACAACCCATTTAAAATTATGAAAAATGTGTCTTAAAGCACAGGTCGAGATGTGTTTTTTTCAAATAATTAATAAAAAGATGATTTAGGCTTCATTTTAGGAAAACAGGGCTTAATGCATATGCATTAATTGTCATCCCAGTACCAGAAACACTCTTTAAACGAAAAACACCACAAAATCAGAAAGTGTCGTCCTTGATTAACCTGTGTGCATTGCACAGGCTAATCAGTGTCTACAGGCTAATCTTATTTGACATGCATTAAGCCCCGTTTTCCCTGAAAGCAGCCAATATGTACATATTTCAATGATAAACACTAGACTGGCCAACGTTATCTTACAAGCTGTTAAATACTTTTGATTACATACACACTATGTAGACCATGGCAAATGTTCAGTAATACTGTTTCCTCACAAATATCATAACTAAACCAAAAATTTGCGAATCTAAAACACCTTTTTTCAATTTTGTCAATTTACCAAACCGTGTAGTGTACCAGTGGGAACTATAAACGGGCAGATGCGGTGGTTAGAGCAGATGCTCCCAGCATTCATCATCTGCTTAATTTTACTGCAGTTATCCATACAGGCGGTGGTTACGGTCCTTAGCGTTTTTAACAGCACACTGGCTTGCAAAATTGCCTCTGCTAATGCTCACAAATAATAAAACTAGAAAAATGTGTGTCCAGGCCATATTTTATTGAACACAGAAGAATGTTTCGTACCACACATAATAATAACTGCAAATTAAGCATGTATGTCCCAGTTCTTTGTAACTGTTGCTGCAGATAAAATATATTTCACATTTGTGACATTTAAATTTAAGCAAGCACCATAGTTCATACAAAAATATGAAATGGTGATTAGTTTTGACTATGCACTATAAAGAAAAAGAACTGACAGTCACATGAACATATCCTATAACAAATACCACATCAGAACTATGCACAAACTGGTTGACCTTGAACCACTAGCCAGTTGTTTTAAACAAGGCATTGTCCAGATGTAATTATATGTGTAAATTTATTTCAAAACCGCATAATGGACAACAGTTAAAAACCCTATAAGCAATAAATGCTTACTCCCTGTGATCATAATGCCCAAGACATGGTTGTTGCAGGTGGCATTTTGTCTTGACATGGTGATCATTTGTGCCAATTAATTTAGAAAATGGTCGGACACAAAGATGATACATCACTTAAAACATATTAGGAATACACTTATGCAAACATTTCAAGTCTCCTCCGTCACCTGGACCTACAAGCAAGTGATGTTTTTGTCATGTGACACCTTGTCTTGATATGATGATTGTTTGTGCCAAATTATTTTCGAAATCCCTTTCACAACTAAGTTATGAACTGGACAAAAACATGTCCTATCATGATAAACATATGAGCCGCGTTTTGAGAAAACTGAGCATTATACATGTGCGTAGTGTCGTCCCAGATAAGCCTGTGCAGTCCGCACAGGCTAATCAGGGACGACACTTTCCGCTGTTATGGTATTTTTAGTTTCAAGGAAGTCCCTCCTTACCAAAAATCGAGTTTAGGTGGAAAGTGTCTTCCCTGATTAGCCTGTGCGGACTGTGCGGGCTAATCTGGGATGACACTTTACGCACATGCATTATGCCCAGTTTTCTCAGAACATGACGAATATGCATAATTTAAATGTTTCTACAAGACTGTTAAGCGAGGGCCATGAATGTTGCATGTGACACCTTGTCTTGATACGATGATCATTTTTTAAACTTTATTTCGAAACTACATCAAGCAAGACAAAGTTATGGGACAGACATGAACTTTCGCTTTATACATTTAAGAAATAAGCAAAACCTCTTTGATATTGAAGCAAGGAATATGTTTGTTGCACAAGACACATTGTCTTGACAAGATTACCGGTATTTGCGCCATTTATTTTGAAATTTTATCAGAGATGACAAAGTCATGGGCCAAACACAAGACAGTATGTACCTTTGTTATATATATGTAAGAAAAATTCAAATACTCTGAGTGTCAATGGTGTTCTTGAAATTGAAATGAGTGACATGGTTGTTGCACGGATTACGTTGTACATGTATTGATATAATGATCATTTTCCCAATTGTTCTATTATTATGGTAAGATCATTTGGTGCTCTTACCTTAACCATGCAAAAGGCCCTTGCATTATGAATATTTTTAAGATCATGTGACCAAAACGACACCAGTTGGAGCTGCTTTCTTAGTCAACAACATTGGTTGATGAATTATAACCTTTGTGCAAGAGATTGCCATGCTTGCAAAATGAGTATATTGTAGTCCAAACAATTATGTATTGCTGAATAAAAAAAGAAAGACATCTTCGCATCCTTGTAATTATTTTTGAATGATTGAATAGATTTAACAATTCAATAGAAATGGACCGTGCTCTCTGACAGCCATTTAGCCAATATAAGCCTCTCCAGTTACCATCAAACCTAGCTGCCTGCTTACTAGTGGCTGATCAATATCAGTACTCAATCTTTACAGGCATTATTGGGAAAACACTGTTTTATGACCCTCATTGCTTTTGAACCTGATATCTCTCATAAAAATTGAAATATTATTGAAAAATACTCATATGAAAGTTTTAGCTAATAAAATTTCCTTTCCTGTGGTGTAAACTGTATGTTTCTACCTTAATTTATTGGTCAGTTATAGTCATGCAAAGTTGAACGTTGTGTGTTTTACTGGGTTTAAATGCAAATCTACCTCTTTGGAAATGCGACCCTCATTGCTTTTGAACTTGATTTTCTCATAAAAGTCGAAATATTATTGAAAAACACTCATATGAAAGTTTTAGCTAATTAAATTTCCTTTCCTGTGGTGTAAACTGTATGTTTTTACAGTATTTTATTCATCAGTTATAGACGTGTAAAGCTGACCGTTGTGTGTTTTACTGGGTTTAAATGCAAATCTCTAAATACCAGCTCATACAGAAACTTTGCGAAGTTGGTGTGTTGAATCAAATACAAATAATTATTTTTTGGAATATTAAATGTTTTTTCTTACTTTCCAAACTTCAATTCTTCTTTCTTGAAGGAGATTTTTTTTATTTTATAAATTTATTCTGCAAGCCTCAAAATTCATGTAAATTCTTATAAATAACTATAGAAAAACAGAGAATTTCTGAAACAACTTCATTAATTTCCAAAATCAATTGTATTATTTCTTATACAATTCTTACAATACTTGATATTTCTATTACATTTGTATTCGCCATATATTTATTAACATTTATAGATACCGGTATCTATTTGCGGTTATTCAGCTAAATATTTTCTTATTTCAATTGTTTCTGCCTCGCATGCCATCCCTTTTTTACAATAATAAAGTTAGACTAAAACACAAAAAGTGAAAACAATGTGAACAAGAGGGCAAAGTTCGCTCACCTGAGAGGAGTCGGTTCATTCAATCTCTACCAAACGTCAAACTTGACCTAGATATTTTCCAGACAAACATCCTGGTCAAGTTTCATCATTATTGAACCAAAACTCTGGCGTATGGAGTGTTTTTGTTTTTGTAAGATTTGACCTGGTGACCTATATTTTGAGTTGACCCCCTTACCAAACATCAAACTTTGCTTATAAAAATATATATTATATCCAAGATTCATAAAACCTGAAACAAAATTGTGACCTCTAGAGTGTTTACAAGGATTTTGTATAATATAATGAAAATTTGGACAATCTAAGGGCAATAATTATGGCATTAATTTTGTGATTTTGCTCATTATCAAACTTGACTGAGATCTTTCAGCAACTTCGATAAAGAATGCTTGAGAAATGTGAATGCTAGAGTGTTTACAAACAAAATTGTGACCTCTAGAGTGTTTACAAGGATTTTGTATAATATAATGAAAATTTGGACAATCTAAGGGCAATAATTATGGCATTAATTTTGTGATTTTGCTCATTATCAAACTTGACTGAGATCTTTCAGCAACTTCGATAAAGAATGCTTGAGAAATGTGAATGCTAGAGTGTTTACAAACCAAATGTGGACGGGCAGACGGCGAACAAAGACCAATCCTTAAACCTCACCTGAGCAATCAGGTGAGCTAAAAAGTGTGTTTTACCGATCTGAGCCATTTTTTAACTTGTCACAGAAATCAATGAAACCAATATATTGACTAAGATTCACAATGATTCGGCAAATAATGTGACTTCTATAGTGTTCGATCACAAGGTTTCCCTCTAGTCACATAAGGAAAACTGCCCCACCCCCCCTGGCAGCCATGTTTTTTGACCAATCGGGACCATTTGCGAACTCATCTCAGATATATATAAAACCAATCTTTTCACCAAGTTTCATGATGATTGGGCAAAAATGTGACTTCTAGAGTGTTCACAAGCTTTTTTTACTATGTATAAATATAAGAAAACTCCCCCCCCCCCGGCAGCCATGTTATTCAACTGACCAGAACCATTTTCAAACTAAACTCTCATATCAAAGAAACAAATATTCTGACCAAATTTCATGAACATTGGGCAAAAAATGTGACTTCTAGAGTGTTCACATGTTTTCACTATATACATACAGAGAAAAATGCCCCGCCCACTGGCAGCCATTTTTTTTCACCGATCTGGACCATTTTCGAACTCGTCCAAGATATCAATAAAACCAATATTTTGACAAACTGTCATGATGATTGGGCAAAAATTGTGAATTCTAGAGTGTTTACAAGGTTTCTCTATAGCCAAATAAGGAAAACTGCCCCGACCACTGGCGGCCATGTTTTTCAACAGACCGGAACCACTTTTGAACTCAACCAACATATCATTTAGACAAACATTTTGACAAAGTTACATGAAGATTGGACATGAAATGTGACTTCTACAGTGTTTACAAGTTTTTTCTTTTTTTGACCAAGTGACCTAGTTTTTGACCCGGCATGACCCAGTTTTGAACTCGACCGAGATATCATTGTGACAAAGCTTCTGACCAAGTTTCATGAAGATCGGAAAAGAAATGTGCCGTCTAGAAAATACACTGTATTATTATGAAAACATTAATAGTAAAAGGGGAGTAACTACTGTAAACTTAAATGCAATATTTATAAGAATTGTTTCGCATGTTACATGACCTTAATTCATGATTTTTTACAAGCCTTTTTACTACCGGTATATAAATTTAAGGAAAACTGCCCGTCCCCCTGGCAACCATGTTTTTTCAACCGACCGGAACCGTTTTCGAACTCAACTCTCATATCAAGGAAACAAATGTTCTGATCAAATTTCATGAAAATTGGGCCAAAAATGTGACTTCTAGAGTGTTTACATGTTTTCACTATATACATATAGAGAAAAATGCCCCACCCACCGGCGGCCATGTTTTTTCACCGATCTGGACTATTTTCAAACTCGTCCGATAAATCAATAAAACCAATGTTGTGACCAACTTTCATGATGAGTTTCTCTATAGCCAAATAAGGAAAACTGCCCCGACCACCAAAGTTACATGAAGATTGGCATGAAATGTGACTTCTACAGTGTTTACAAGTTTTTTCCTTTTTTTTGGACCTAGTGACATGAAGATTGGACATGAAATGTGACTTCTACAGTGTTTACAAGTTTTTTCTTTTTTTGACCTAGTGACCTAGTTTTTGACCCGGCACGACCCAGTTTCAAACTCGACCGAGATTTAATTGGGACGTCATGAAGCTTCTGACCAAGTTTCATGAAGATCGGACAATAAATGTGGCCTCTAGAGTGTTAACGAACAAATGTGGACGGACGGACAGACGACGGACAAAGACCGGTCACAAAAGCTCACCTGAGCAATATTTATTGCTAATAATAAACAAACCACATAATAAATTATTATATTCAAAAGACAAAAAACTATGCAAAAAATGTGCATCTCATAAGTATGAAATCTTAAAACGAAACGAAAAATGCAAGGTCTCAAAAATGAAAACATACAAATTACACTATTTACATAACTCACACATATATTTTAATATATTACAAACATATTTACACTGCTACACATATACACATATATTTACACTGCCTGATGATAGGCCATGTGGCACTGCTTACACAGGTGTACATTGCAAACTTCGCACCCATATACAGTGTCACTGCGGTGCCCAACCCTGGTTTTGTGGTACTTGCATGTTGTCCGTTTCGCATTGAGCCGAACATTCCTGTGACCTACGATGTTCTCTACGGACATCAACACTGGCCTGTCCACAGCATCATCCCTATCGCTTTGCTTGCGCTTCCGGTAGCCACCAATAAGCTCCTTCAATAGCTCCCTCCGTAAGTCGAGATGTGTGTACCTACTCTTCTTCGTTTCCCTGGTGGACCACTCCTTGTAGAGGACGTAGCTATTCACAATAGCCAAATCCAGTAGAAACCAGAAGAGGTACTGCAACCATTTCTTCGAATTCCAGCCTGATGGGTACTTGGCACGCAGCTGATCATGCAAGTCAACACCTCCCATAGACCTGTTGTAGGCTGCAACTGAGTGGGGCTGTTGTAGATGGAGGATGTTCTGGCCAGATCGATGGGTTGCATTACAAATCTGGGTGGGGTCACTTAGGCTGGACAAATGGTGCACAGGCTTGCGGTCCATCCAGACAGATGCTGTTATGTTGCTGTCCCCAAGCTGCAGGACTTGCGAGTCGCCTCTTTGCAGAAGAGCTGCTGGCTTCTTCAGCTGTTGGGGAAATCCGATTGCACCTCACTGTTCAACATGAATACAGTCCATTTTGGAGAAAGGATTTCACCAGAGAAAGTCCAGTAAAGAAATTGTCAAAGAAGACTCATCCGAAGGTATTTCTAATAAATAGTGTGAGAGTCTCATGACAACATTTAGGCCAGTCCATGCTCCACATTATCAGGGTCACGTCCCAGGTAAACTTCAAAATTGGCAAGTTATCCTGATCTGGAATCGCACAGCATCCAGCACTTGATACCACGCTTGATTGGTTTTGCAGGCATGTATTGTCGAAAGGATAAGCGTCCCATGTATCCGATCATCACTTCATCCCCTGCCGCATCTCGAGACAATACATAAGAGTTCCTGAATGTCTGAAGTAGAGTGTCTATCATCTGGCGGATCTTGAATAGGCGGTCATAGTTGTCAGATCCTCTGGGTGGCTCAAGGCTCCTGTCAGATGCATGAAAGTACCGGAGGATCTTGCAGTAACGATTCCGTGTCATGGTCAACTGCACTCCTCGCAGTTCAAAAAACATGTCGCTCGACCAGTACATGTCTGTTGTCGGCATCTGTACAATCCCCATCAGAATATTGATGCCGAGGAAGGCCCGCATCTCTGTTTCTGTGACTTCTGCCCAGGAGGTGTCTGGACCATCCCTTGCCATGCAGAAGGTTGCGTAGGCATTGGTATGCACAACCAGCAGCTGGAGCAGAGTCACTGGAAAGAGGATGAAGAAGTAAAGTGGTGAGCCTGTGCCCTCCAGCTGAGGCCCCGACTGTTCTGTGAACTCACGCATCTCTAAGCAAAAAAGATAACTAAATAATTTTATAAAGCTCACCTATTTAATGGACATACTTTGAATGATTGATTGATGGACTGGTTGATTGATGGAATGATTTATTTGATAAATTGCTTGATGGGCCGATTGACTGATTGATTGCTGAATGGATTGATAAATGACTGTATGGAATGTTTACTTCAATACAAATTATTTTTATCATATTATTACAATTATTGTTATTATTATTATTATTATCATTATTATTATTTTCAGATACGTACCACAATCGGTGACAAGTCCTGTGTCCAAGTGGCATCATCAGATATGACAACTGGTGCGTCATCATCGCTAAACAAAACATCAGAGTCATCACTCTCATCTAGTGGCAAATCAATATAAGAAGACCCAAAGCCAGAAAAGTCTGATTCGTCAGAGTCACTATAAAAAATGTGTGCCATGATTATACTAATAATCATAAATACGGAGTAGTTTTGAAAATCTGTAGAAATATAATCGTATTTGCAAATTGCTTTTGTTTAATAGCCAAACCACACACAATCAAATACCAATCCAGTCTTTGATTGGATAAACCCCAAAAAATATTTTATTGGCTAAAATTAAAGCAACATTTTAAATGGATGTGGCATAATGTGCCATGAATATTCATTTAATTAATTTGTTTTTTGCATCTTATTACCGATCGATATACGGCAATGTCGGCGTCTTCAATAAGTCTTCAGTTTGTGTATTTATTTGCAAAATTCCAATTTGAGGCGGCTAGTTTATTATCAAATACTCCAGTAGATAATCTGATTGCCGACATATCTTTATTACCCAGAAGTCGCCGACAAACCCACGTATCCCTCCGTGTACCAAATTACAAAACTCCGAGGTAACATGGCACACGCGCCGACGACATCTGAAGACTACTGCTGCGTCCGGTAAACATGTTTATTCAAATGACACCGGTCCATATGCATATCACTATAGAAAAAAAAGATTTTCGCTCCCCTTTATTACAGTGATCATGTCAACACATATCACAAAACAAGCTAGTTTCTAAGAAACACCAAAACGCCGTCTTTTAAAATTCATACTGAGAAGCAATTATTTACTTTATTTTTTATATAATATAATTACGAATTCCCCTGTGAAACTCAGTTTTGCAATAATAAAACGTTCCTATTACAACTTTGATATCTTGCATTGTCATTACTAATTTTGTAAAAATAAAAGGATGAATAAAATACTAGTGTTTTTTTTTAAATTTCAACACACATACCAATAACATTCTTCGAGCAATTTTTTTATTTCACCATGTAAAGATAGATACGTTTGAGATAATGGCAAATAACAACAAAGTCATGCGTTTATAATACTTATATTTTTTCAACAATCAACACATATAAAATAAATACACTCATAGCCATGCTTTCTTTTCATTCGGCAGTATGGAAGAAAATAATGTGGGTTGAAGTCAAGTACGTCTTTCTGAAATAAAAGAAATAAATGTTAAAACATTTTGCAAGAAAAATACGAGTGATAAATAAATGTTTCTTTCAATGAGGTGATGAAGGACTTAATTGATATTTTTTTTATTTATCGGCATTTTGTTTCATTTCAGACTCCATGCAGTTTTCAGATCATAATCGCTGTGCTTTATTACTCGAACTCGTTAGTTTCTGAACACGTGTGCTACTGAAAATAGCCATCGGAATTGCGTTTTATGGCCCAAACAAGCACAAAGTGTGTAGAACCTGTGTTTCTTATCCCTTAGAATGTCAGATAAGCACGTGCGCTATTAATTATTATGTTGGTCAGTACAAATGGCATATTGAAGACCGCCGACTGCTTCTTTGTTTTATTGCCCAATCAAGCACCGATAATCCAATATCCTGTGTATTACACAACACATACACTTTAGATAAGCACATGTCGTTTGTAAAAACATTATGTCAGTAAACATATCTAAGTAATTCTTGTATATGATCTCGGAAACAAACATTTACGATATAATGGAATCAAACAACAGTAAGAATGAAATTGATTTACACCCAAATCATATTATATCCCTATGGAACATGTTTATTTTTGCAGCAATTAATTTTTAACGAGTTATTAATACGTTTTTGAAAAATGTCTAAAATTAAATACGGTTTGAGAATGGCAGTTATTTTAGAACATTACCAAATGCCCGATGCACGCACATCCCAAAACGTGATTCACGCATGTTCAAATGTAAAACCTTAGTCTTGATTGGACGTCAATTGCATCATAACTTTAAATAGCAACATTACCGGATGTTTACTCGACATGTTAGAAAAACAAGAGCTGTCAGAGGACAGCGCGCTCGACTATTCGAGTGCTTGACAGTATAATGTACGCCATCATGGAGAGGGGGGGGGGGGGAATATTGTGTTGTGGGTGTGTCGTCATTTAATAGATGATCATTCAAAAATAAGGAAAAAAAAATTTGGGGGAGGGGATTCTGAGGTGGGGCATGGGGGATGGTTTGGGTGGAGTGCATTGTGGTATGTCAGGTAAGTGTTGTTTTGTCAAAGTATGAATCAAATGTGATCATAAATAAAGAAGTTATGGCAATTTTAGCAAAATGTTCAATTATCTAAGTATCAAAGGGGCCATAATTCTGAGGTGGTACGCAAACTTTAACATAGATTTATCAATAATATGCATATTCTAAGTATAAAGGGGCAATAATTCTGTCAAACTGCTTGATACAGTTGTCTGCTCTTGTTTATAGATTAGGGTCATGTTGGTAAAGAAGTATGCAAAATATAAAAGCAATATGTCAAAGGACATAGGAAATATTTGGGGTAGTACGCAAACTTTAACATTTGCACACTAACGGGAATGCTAACGCTAACGCCGACGCTGGGGTGAGTGGGATAGCTCCACTATATATATTTCATATATAATAGTCGAGCTAATGATGATCGCATGTGTACATGCAATTCTGTTACACTTAAAACGTCATTTTAAGCATTTAAATAGCAAATTTAATCGTGCCTCGTAAAAACGCGTATATATCAGGAAATAGATAGGGTAGTAGAAATGCGTAGTTATCAGGTAATCGATAGAGGCGTAGAAACGCGTATTTGACAGGAAATCGATAGGGTCGTAAAAACGTGTACCTGTCAAGGAAAGGGTTAATGCATGTGCGTAAAAAGTTGTCCCAGATTAGCCTGTGCAGTCTGCACAGGCTAATCTGGGACAACACTTTCTGCCTAAACTGGATTATTGCTTAGAAGAGACTTTCTGAAAAAGAAAAATATCATACAAGTGGAAAGTGTCGTCCCTGATTCTAACACTACACGCGACATGTTTTCTATAGACAAAGCAGGAAATCAAGTGTGGGTTATTCTGCAATAATTATGGGGGGAGCTTAATGTTTCGAAAATAGTTCCGAATAAATAAAGAAAATATTGCAGTTAAATGCACGTACTAAAACCCACTCTAAAAGAATTGTAATAAATGTAGCATGTATATAAATGTAATGAAACAATAAATTGTATATTTGGTGATAAGTGGCATAACCACGCCTACAAAGAATGTTATTTGTTAGGAAATGTAATTAAGAAAACATTTATAGCATGTCAGCTTTTCAGTAGCATCAATAAAGGTACAAGTTTTGTTCTCAACAAAAGTGACCTCATTTGCAAAATATTTATGAATGAAAACGACGTCATATGTTTGTACAATTCAATGACGTCACTAAATAGTGAACTTTGTACTAAAAAGGACGGAGAATTGAAAAATATAGTTCACGTCCAAAAGCTTGAACCAAATCAATCAGAATCGTGTTAGAATCGAAATAATATTTTTCTATCATGGTTTTTTGTCAAATAACCCACAGTAAGAAGTATAGATGTGTGTTATCAAATCATGAGTGCGAATAATTCCTACGCATCTATACTCCTTACTGTGGGTTATTCGACAACAAACCATGGTAAAAATATATTATTTCTTAATTAGCCTATGTGGACTACACAGGCTAATCTGGGATGACACTTTACGCACATGCATTAAACCCCCTTTTCACAGCTCAAATATGTTTTGTAAGTCCACTGGGATTAACTAACTCGCATATTTGCTTATTCCTAATCACATTAACTCTGGAAATCTGTTGTTTGTAGATTCTTGTATCACAGACAATACTCATTTATAAAATGCTTAAGACAATCTATGAAACAGTTGTAATGCAAGGGTGGTTTCCCTGTACACACAGCATGATGTAATGCAAGGGTGGTCTCCCTGTACACACAGCATGATGTAATGCAAGGGTGGTTTCCCTGTACACACAGCATGATGTAATGCAAGGGTGGTCTCCCTGTACACACAGCATGATGTAATGCAAGGGTGGTCTCCATGTACACACAGCATGATGTAATGCAAGCAAGATGTAAACAGAACAAGGATAGGTTAGGTGTAATAGACCAACAATATGATTCTGGGAAAACAGAGTGATTTGAAATAAAATAATATCTTAGTTAACAACTTAGCCTAATGAAATTATTCAATTTATTGGTAAGGATTATTCCCTATTAAGAAGTTATTGCACTGGTTATATTTTGTGGTTTTGTTTCATATTTTAATTCAAACTGTACGTTGTATTCCAGTCTTGCAACAAAGGTTGGTAAGTAAAAATAAAACATGTAAGCTATGTTTTACAAAGAAAGAAAACAAACACAAATATGTGAACAACTTTTATATAGATAAATAAGTATACATTAATATATTATGCTAACAATGTACAGTTAATACTGAGTTATGAGTATACGTTCAACTAGCTACCCTATGTTAAACATTTGCAAATATAACACAATAAGGCTCGCAACAACATGCATAAATGCAATACAGGTAATCAGGCTCCAGAAAAAAATGAAAAAAATCATATCATACCAAAAGATCACAGTGTAATTCTAATAAAGAATATGATATTAGCTTTTTTGATAATAAAAATATAATTTTACTGTCATATTACAATAACTGAGTTACATAGACAAATCAAATTGCAACAGAAACAAGATGTATTTGTAAAACACTATGTCCCCCCCCCCCCATAAATTTGACCTTGAAGGATGACCTTGACCTTTCACCACTCAAAATGTGCAGCTCAATGAGATACACATGCATGCCAAATATGAAGTTGCTATCTTCAATATTGCAAAAGTTATGGCCAATGTTAAAGTTTGACGCAAACAAACCAACAGACAGGGCAAAAACAATATGTCCCCCAGTCGACATAAAAAAAAATGCACTGGTTGACAAAAATAATTAGCCTAGAGAGATAATAAAAATCTCGTGACACCAAAATACAAACATCTTCAAGAGGCCATGTTTAAACAAATGTATATGACATTTTCTAACATTTATTATGCAGTATGCATAAAACAAAATAAATACACTCCACTTGCTACATATTTTTTTAGATGTTTGATTTGAAATATTCTTGGAACACTTACACAAAATTTCAAGTCAATATTATCTGAAAGATTCAAAGGTAAAGTGTACTCCAAATAAAGAGTTAGTTATTGATTTATAACAATTTGCTAGTTTGATTTCTGGCAGCATTTATTCATACATTCTATTTTTAATTATTAATTCAACATATTTTCAGAAGACAAATACACATTTGTTTTGGCTAAAATAAATTTAGGCTATAAAGAAATATAATGGTACATGCGAACCTTTTAAGTCCAAAACCAAATAGTTGCAAGGTGATTTTGCAGTAATTTGGGATAGATTCTTAAATAGTGAATTAATTGTATTAATATAAAATGATGTATATTCCTCTTTAAAATAAATATAATCACATCGGCTGCCACTGAGCAATATGCGATAAAGGCCACAATAACAAAAGAACATGTTTATTTTTGCCAATGACACTTCTTAAAGGGGCCTTTTCACAGATTTTGGCATTTTTTTAACTTATTCATTAAATGCTTTATGTTGATAAATGTAAACATTGGATCGTAAAAGCTCCAGTAAAAAATCAAGAATAAAATTAAAAAAAGGAAAAGAACATTGCCCGGAGCAGGTTTCGAACCAGTGACCCCTGGAGTCCTGCCAGAGTCCTGAAGTAAAAACGCTATAACCTACTGAGCTATTCCGCCGAGAACACATGCTAAACGTATTTTATACGTTATATAAGCAATCTTCGTAGTTTCACAAAATTTAACAACAAAAACAGAACTCTCCAAATTATTCAATCGTTTCGCGTTGCAACACTTTATAATTTTTAGGTTTTAAAATCGTCAAAAGATGCATATAATGGCTATATTAGAGCATGGTAAATGTTCAGTATTACTGTTTCCTCACAAATGTCATAACCAAAACGAAAATTTGCGAATCTGAAACAACTTTTTTCAATTTTGTCAATTTACCAAAGCGTGAAAAGATCCCTTTAAGGTAGTGCACCTCTAATGATTTCCCGCGATTTCTTCGAAGGTTGAAGAGCCTACTATTAGGTGCCGTAGCCTAGTGGTTAAGGCGATAGACTAGAAATCTTTTGGGATATTCCCGCGCAGGTTCGAATCCTGCCGACGACGTATACTTTTTTGCGACGCGTTTTACTTATTTTCTAACGTAATTTGATTTAATATGGCATATAAGCTATATTTATTGTTAAATATGTTGCAATTTTTATGCACATTCTTCAATTATTAAAATTAAAACGTTATGGAAAAATTGGGTGATTTACTGTTGAAAATACGAACCATGCATGTTGCATTTTTATTTATATTTCAAAAAGTAAACGGTAAATCTGTCTAGTTCTTGGTATTTTTGCTGTATATAGTGTTTCTATAAAAACTAAGTTTAAAATATGATTTAAATGATACTATTTTGAATTTTATGACACTTTGTTTTTAACCGACCCAATTTTTACTTGGCTGAAATCACTTACATTTCATGGCGCTCTACCATAGATAAAAATTTGTTAAAAATAAATGTCTGTAAAAGAATACTTATTTCATCTTGTTTAAACTTTAAACACCTTTACAGCATCTGTACACACCAACTGCATGCCCATATTTGGAAATTTGAATGAATTATGGAACTTTTATATACCCCAGGGGTGAAAATAAACTGGACAAAAGCCGAGCATGGGGGTGGTTTTGAAAAATCGGTATATTTTTTTAAAAAGCATGGAAAGCCTACCTACAAATTTGCATGTAGTTCAGTGAAATGATGCTGATTAAGAAAATAATTAATTAGATTATATTTGGATATGTGCCCATTAGAGGTGCGCTACCTTAAACATACAATCCAACATTGCTACGTTTTTGACTGGCAAGTAATATCACAAGCCATCAAAAACTACTTTGTTAAAACACACATTGACCAGTACAGAAAGTTAAAATTAAAGGCGTTGATATTATTGTAATCAAAGTACTGACAGTACTGGTGTGACGATGTTTTTGAAGAGGATGGATATATACAAGCATCAATTTAAGTTGATCTACATCATCACAATTGTGTATGTGGGTACGAAAAAAAAATTTGGCACACAAAACTTGGTTACGAAACAAATTGGGTACGAAAAAAAATTGGGTACGAAAACATTTTTGCAACAAAATAAAAATTGGGTACGAAAAAAAAATTGGGTACAAAACAATTTTGGTACGGAAAAAAATGAGGGTACGGGGACGTAGTTCCCCTGGGGAACTTGACCCAAAGTCAAGTCACATATTTCCATCTAGGCCATGTCAAACTCAAAGTGTCAAAGTCAAATGAAAGATGCGTTCATTAATTATTGTCCCATTGTTTACTTCTGCTGTGAGTTTTTATATAATATAACTGATGACCATCATGTGAGAGATAATTCACATTATCTTTGTATATCAGGTTTAGCAGCCTTTTAGATAACAAAGTTGGCTAGTTTTCAATGTCGCTTCTGGGGATCAACCCCGCAGCACATCCTCCTGCAATCAAAGAAGACACTCTACCACTAGGCTTTTAGGAAGATTCTGAAATTTTTCGATCCCTCGTCAGAGCAATCAAACCAAAAATTAAGTCAAATATTGCTGACTCGGTATTATTGAGTCAGTTCATGAGAGATAATGGAAGATGCAACATTGTATCTATGAAGTTTCATGATCTTAGGCGTAAGCGTTCTTGAGTCATCATCCGGAAACCATTTGGTGGACGAACCGACCGACGGATGGACCGACGGATGGACCGACGGACAGACCTTGAGGGGTGTGTAGAAATACCGAAATCCCCGTAATTACCAAAATCCCCCGAAACCCCCAGAAATCTTTTGAAATCCCCCTTAATATTGATTATCAAAATACTGTGGATATCAATATAGAATATTGCAAAATACAAAAAAATCACTTATGAAACATTGTTTTTATCCAAGTTTGATAGTGAAAAACTAAAATATATAATTTCGGTAATTACGGGGATTTCGTTATTTCTTGAACCGGGCATTATCTCAATCGGACTGGCTCGGTCTTTTACATAGGTTGCCATTGTGAAGATTTTTTTCATGGTATCATAACTTAGACGATGCTGAAACAGCATCGTCAAAAATGATTTGATTTTTGGCAGTATAATTCAGATTGCAGTTTCAACAAATTATGAGACCTAAATTCTACAAATATTGTAAAATCATTTATATTCACTGGCATCAACATTCTGGTTACTCAAAAAACTACTTTTTTGTGGACACATACATTGGCAGATTCCTGATTTAGCAAAAAAATTAGCAGGGCCCGTATTCACCAAACAATTCTTAGACTTAAGTCTAAGAATAAAGAAAATTCTTTAAATTAGAATATTCAAGAATTTCTTTAATTGTGAGTCAAAATCTGCAGAAAACATCTCTATCTATATTATTCTTCATATAAAACATTTTGTTAATGATATAATCATCAGTGGAGGCCTGTATATACTCAAACACTGAACACATTTTTCTTGGTTCTAAGTCTATTCTTTATTCTTAAGTCTAAGAATCAATTGGTGAATACGGGACCAGGTAAAATTCGTTGATAAGTCAACCTACAATATCAACTCAAAATTGATGCTCCACAGACAATCATGATTTTACAATACTATCCATCACAATACATGCATCATCAATCCACTTTATAGAAGTCACTGATCCGTTTGGCCAGTAGCGTACACCTCATCTGAGGAGACACGAGATGACGATGTAGCATGCGCACTGTAGCACCCGAGCTCTGACTCCAAGTCTGTAACATGTAGAACATCGGCTGTTCAATCTTCCAGCGTTTCCATTGGCTAATCGTCTCCTGCGGGATGCCTAGCCGCTCCCCCATAAGTCGCCAGTCAGCACCTGCATAGTTATATATTATATACGCCAGTCAGCAAGAGAGAGCTTACTTTGTTCTCTCGCATATGGGAGTTGTAAATATATTTGTTAGTCTAAAATATCTTGTTGATTAGAAAATTATGTGGACTGGAAAGCAAAGTATTAAAAAGAAAAAATGAAATGGAAAGTTATTTGAGTTGTGTGCATCATAATTCCACCAAACTATGCAACAAAAAAGAAGTGTATTGGAAATATAATAATTAAGTGTGGAAGAAAGGGTAGAAAGCGAAGCCTCTTGAGCAAAATGAAAAGTACACGTATGCAGCAAAGGAGTAAAAGTGTCATATGCAAAGCAGCTTTAATGAATGTTGAATTTGGAAATAGTGTTAAGACTGGATTCTTTTCAATGAAACATTGAGTGTGGCAATGACTTGTTTAAGCTGGAGCATTTGTAAAGAATATTACGTGTTGCAATAAAGTATGGAATGTGGATCATTTGAAATGAAATATAGAGTTTTTCCCAGGCCCTTTTTGCGTGACGCTGTGCCATGCTGCCTTTCATAAGCGCCGCTCTGCCCTTTTCAAAGGAAAAAGCAGCCATGTGCCCTTATTGATAAAATCTTTATTGTCCCTTGACCAAACTTCTAAGCCGACTAGTATCAGAGAAAGGCCCCAAGCAGCGAAGATTTGCGCGGTTGTGTATTAGTCATGAGTGAATAACCCCGTATCGATATCAATTGATAATTTCACTGGCTTATACCTAGCACACTAATCGGTCCGTAATGTGTACTCGTCCACGATGAAATCGTTGACAGTTACTTTGGAGATGAAAATCTTGATGTTATCCTCGTGGAAATAGTGCATTTCATGCATGATACAGTAATATCAAAACATTTTTTTCTTTGCTTAATTAAATTTAAACAAGAGCACCGCATAACGGGTGCCACGCTCGGCTGTGAAAGCTTGTCAGAATTCTTTTTTTTTAGAGGTTACAGTGACCTTGACCTTTGACCTAGTGACCCAAAATGGGTGTGGCGTGTAGAACTCATCAAGGTGCATCAACATATGAAGTTTCAAAGTTGTAGGTGGAAGCTCTTTGATTTAAGAGCCAATGTAAAGGTTTTAGCACGACGCCTGCGGACGGCAGAAGACGAGCAGGCTATGACAATACCTCCGGTTTTCTCCGAAAACAGCCTCGCTAAAAACACAAACAAGTTGTATCTTTATCGTTATGGTCTTTTAGATTATTAATTATTGAAACAATTACTGTACCGTTAACATATTAAATTAAATGCGAATCGCTTAATAGATGGACATATTATACGATTTTACGTTGATATGCAAATGTCGCTCACATCATATTAACAAGATGGCGGACAATACAGAAAATAAATTGTGACTCTCTGCAAAAATGGCAAATAAGGATCAAATAAACGATGGAGATCATACATTTAGAAGGGATTACTGAAATGCAAATTAATGCATGTGATAACGAAAGATGCATAAAAAGTTTTAGATACCAACAGCATATTTATTAGTAATATGCTCAGTGGATATATGTAACTGAAATGAGTGTTAGCAAATTGTTAGTGTTCAGTTTAATCGCAAAGTTAAAACATCTGACAAGAGTATCGTTAGAAAATGGGATAAGACAAACATGGTTTCATTTATATGTTAGTGAATCTGTTTATAATCAGATTCATATGCATATATTGCTTTATTATGTTTTTCATGCCGTACAGTTTACTGAAACAGCATGGAACTTTAATGGAAGACATAGCAAGGTAAATATATTAATATTAATTAAAGTTAGTTAAATACATCAATTACCATTAAATGTGCTTGTTTATATTTTTAAGTTTTTCCCACAACTGCTTCTGATGCGATTAAATGTTGAATTTTCTTCTAAAAACCAGTTATGCACCAAACGTTTTTGCCCTTTTTTGCATAAACTGCACGTTAAAATGCCCTTTTTGAAAGTTATGCGCCATGCCCCTTTGCCCTCCTGGGAAAAACTCTAAAATAGCAAGTGTGGCAAAAAAGTTTGGAATCTGGATCATTTTAAATAAAACTTAAAAGTGGCAAAAAATTGTAACTGCTGGATTGTTTGTAATAAACATTAAGAAGGGCAATAAAACATGGAAGTTGGAGAATTTGCAATAAAAAATAAAGTAAGGCAAAAAGTGTGGAAGTTGAAATTTTTAAATAAATCATGAGTGTGGCAATAAAGTGTGGATGCTTGAGCATTTGTAATGAATCATAAAGTGTGGCAGTTGAAATATTTTTAAATAAATCATCGAGTGTGGAAATAAAGTGTGAAAGATGGATCATTTGAAATGAAATACTAAAAGTGGCAATGAAACATTAGAGTTGGATAATTTGCAATCAAACATTGTGTGTAGCAAAACAGTGTGGAATTAGGAGCATTTGGAAATGGAAGATTGAGTGTTGCAATAATCTGTGGAAGCTAAAACTTTTGCAATGGTGAGTGTGGCAATAAAGTGTGGATGCCAGCCCAGTTGCAATTAAACATTTAGTGCTGCAATAAAGAGTGGAAGTTGACAAATTTGCAATCTTATAGTGTGGAAGCTGGAGCATTTGCAATAAAACATTGTGAGTGGCAATAAAATGGGGAAGAAGGAGCATTTGCTACAAGGGCTGTTTGTAAAACACGCATGACCCCAAACGGGCAGTCAGTTGTAGTGGCAGCCATTTTGTGAATACATTAGAAACCATTTTACTGCTTCAGGTCACTGTGACCTTGACCTTTGACCTAGTGACCTGAAAATCAATAGGGGTCATCTGCCAGTCATGATCAATGTACCTATGAAGTTTCATGATCCTAGGCCTAAGCTTTGTTAAGTTATCATCCGGAAACCATTTTACTGTTTCAAGTCACTGTGACCTTGACCTTTGACCTAGTGACCTGAAAATCTATAAGGGTTATCTGCCAGTCATGATCAATGTATCTATGAAGTTTCATGATCCTAGGCCTAAGCATTGTTAAGTTATCATCCGGAAACCATTTTACTGTTTCAAGTCACTGAAAATAAATAGGGGTCATATGCCAGTCACGATCAACCGAGGGTGATCCACGATGCGACGATAACTCTGAAAATCTCTTAAAATTAATTAACAATAACAGCATAAACATCCTTAAGGACGGTCAAATAACGAGATTGTCTGATCGCGAAGATAAACCCGACAGCGCGATCGATCTAGCCCTTACCTCAGCCCATCTTCAAGCTATAAGCGATTTCAATGTCATTGACGACTCGTTTGGAAGTGACCATCTTCCAATCATAATAAACATTAAGACAAGAATAGGGAATACCCTTCCGTCCACACAACACAAATGGAAAATACACAAAGCCACACCTGAACAATGGAACAACTTTAAAACTCAGTGTAATAATGAGTTCCTTCCTAATGTAGATAATACTGACACCAACTCTTACTTTAAATCCTATATAACAAAACTTAAAACTGCGCTTGATAACTCAATCCCTGTAAGCAAAACACCTAAAAAACTCAAACGGTCTGTACCATGGTGGAATCAAGAATGCACAGACGCCATTTAATATCGTGAAAAATGTAGGAGAAAATGTATCCGAATCAGAACCGGACCTAAGTATGACAAATATAGGGAAGCCCGCAAAAGTGCTAAACAAGTATTAAAAAAGGCAAAATTAGAAAGCTGGAACGAATTTTGTAATAATCTCTCACATAAAACAACTAGCAAAGAACTATGGGATCAAGTTAAGCGCATGCAAGGCAGACCCCCTACTAATACACCTATCTTTCGGGTTAACAACGAAGTTCTTGTATCTAACGCTGATAAAGCTTCTGCCCTGGTACAACATTATCAAAAAGTAAGCAGTGACGAAGGCTACTCTGAAACGTTAATTGCAAAGAAAATAAAAACAAAAAATGAATTTCTTGTCTGGCTACAATCTCTTACCGAGGAAAAAACTCACAAGTACAATGCTCCTTTTAGCCTGTTCGAGCTCGAATCAGCTCTCCTTACATGCAAAAACGGCGCGCCGGGCGACGATTACATCCATTATAAGATACTTAAACAGCTTCCACTCTTGGGGAAACAAGAATTACTTGCCCTTTATAATAAATCATGGTCTGAAGGTACTCTTCCTGATGAATGGCACGCGGCCACAATAATTCCGATCTTTAAAATCAATAAGCCTAAAGACTCTCCAGCCTCATATCGGCCGATCTCTTTAACCTCTACGCTCACCAAACTAATGCAGAAAATGATAAAACCGAGACTCTGCGCGTATCTAGAAAAACATAACAAAATCTCATAAGTCCAATCGGGCTGTAGATCTAACCACTCTTGCGAAGATCATTTAGTACGCCTTGAAGCTGATATTAAAAGAGCCCAAAATCTCGGTCAAACCGTAGCAGCCGTATTTTTAGACCTCACAGCCGCATTCGATAAACTATGGAACGAAAACGCCATTAAAACACTTAATACGTTAGGAATAGAGGGTAAAATGCTCAACTGGCTTGCAGCTTTTCTTACAACGCGTAAAATAAAAGTGAGACTGCATGACGCGACATCAGAATCAGTTGAGACTATAAACGGCTGTCCCCAAGGTAGTGTCCTATCTCCAATATTATTTTCCGTGACTATGAACACCCTAGACAGAGAAATTAAGGCACACAATTCACAAAATAACACTGATCTAATCAATTTATCACTTTTTGTAGACGATAGTGCAATATGGACCACATCAAAATCGCCGAATCTAGCAATTACTAAAATCCAAAAAGCCCTAACTGCAATAGAAAACTGGAGCGCATCGTATGGCTTCCAAATAAATCCCACAAAAACCCAAGCAATCTTATTCCCTGCCAGTGCACAAAAAGTAGCGGCAAAAAAACACGTAAAGCAACTCGATCTAAGAAAACCCCTAACCCCCCACAACTTACTCTATGTGGTGCTCCTCTTCCGCTTCTTGACAACATTACTTTTTTGGGTATGACATTTGACAAATATTTAACATGGAAAGACCACATCCTTAAACTAGTTGAACGCTGCCAAAAGGACCTCAACTTTCTAAAATGCATCCAAAGAAACAACTGGGGTACGGATAAAAAAGCCCTTATGCGTATCTATAAAGCCACTATCTGGGCAAAAATAAACTACGGAAGCATTGCGTACAATTCAGCCAGTGAAACATTACTCAATAAATTACAAGTAATCCAAAATACGGCACTTAAAATTATAACTGGTACACGTAAATCTACAAGCACCGTTCTGCTGCACGCTGAATGTGGAATGATAGAACTGGGTCAACAAAGGCAAATTAACCAACTAAAATACCGCGCGCGCACGCTATCTATGGGACCACACCTCCCAATTAATCTTAGTGTTACTGAAGACCCGGCCTACCAAAAAAGGAAAAAGAAGAGTGGTCTCCCGTACGCGCAGAACGTGCTCGAGCTAGGCAAATGTTATGAGACTATTGACATTAAAACTCAGGAACCTACATACTTTAGCTTAAGAAATCTATAAAAACCAAATATTGACTTACATCTAACAACATTAATTAAAAAATCCGACAACGACCCAAACAGTGGCTCTATAGCTCAAAACTATGTAACAGATAAATATGGGGATTACACCCAGATTTTCACTGACGGTAGCAAAAATGAGGAACTTGAAATAGCAGGCGCGGCTTTTGTAGTGTATCAACCCAAAAATGTCATTATACATCAGTGCAAGGTAAAATATAATAAAGAACTGTCTATATTTGCTTGCGAACTAGCTATAATAAACAGCGCCATAAAGTGGCTTAACGAACTTGAAACTCACGAACGCTCAAACTACGCGATATTAACCGATTCTCTCAGCGCCTTACAAGCACTTAATGCAGGATCATCGAAAATGCGTCCCGACCTAATATGTGCAACATTAAAGGGAATCACAAAACTAGCAAACAACAATATCACTCTCCAATTTGTATGGATCCCGAGTCACGTAGGCATTCCGGGTAACGAACACGCTGACCAACTTGCCAGAATAGGTTCCCATGAAGGTCTACCCTCTGATTTAAAGCCTAGCGCGCGCGAACTAATTGCAATCATTAACCAAAAAGGGTATAATGAACAGGATCACAAATGGTCAATGTACTGCGCCGATCATAATTTACCGCTAGTAACCAACCCTAGCCATAAGATTAACATCTATAGTCCCATTAAAAGGGAGGACAGGGCTTACTCGCGCATGGGCCTAAGGGTGACTAGATTGCACGGCGACTATTACAAAACTGTCCTCTGCCCCCAGTGCAACATTCATTACACGTTTGAACATCTTTTCTTTATATGCCCTAAACACGCTGAACAGAGACTAGAACTAAGTGCAGGGGTAATAGCGGCCTACAAAAACCCACTTATCATTTATCGCCACTCACTGTTGATGCCTCCAAGCGAAATCGCTCCTGTTGTGCGACTGCACGTGTTTAAATTTTTGCGCGACACGGGCTACTTAGATAAAATATAATATTCCGTTGGACTATTAGCGGTAGATAGAAATAACAACACATACCGTCAGTTATATACTGCTTCATTTATTCAAATTAATAATAGCAATCTTATGTACTAATGACGGGCGGGACTCGGACGATGGTCACTTCGGTGTGCACCATATGGCCACTCGTCTGGGCCCGAACTGAACCTAACCATATTATCCCGGCCCTATAGGAAAATTAAAATAAATAAATAAATAAATAAATAAAAACTCAGATCAATAATGGCAACTTTATGTACTAATGACGGGCGGGTCTCGGAGGATGGTCACTCCGGTGTTGTCCATATGGCCACTCGTCTGGGCCCGGCTCGAACTTATATACTTTTATTAATTAATTTGGTTCTAAAACTGTACCGTAAAACAATCCATGATATATGTAATTTTAAAGATTCCAATTAATAATGACTATCTTATGTACGTAAGACAAGAGGAAAATTGCATCAACAAATAAATAGATATAGAAACACTGCATGTAATGTGCACGCCGAGAACCTATATTTGTATTTGGGGTCCAAATGTACTTTGGATTGGTAGTACATTATAATGCAGTGTCCAATAACACCTTGTTGACGTCAATACATAAATAAACAATACTATAAACAAGGCAAAGGTGAGGGAGCTGTCTATAACGAACGTTCGCGGTTTCCTCGTCTGCGCTTAAAGATATATAGGAAAATTACACCAATAAATAAATAGATAAAGACTAATAATACTAAAACGATGGAAGGGTACGTCCCCCCCCAATACATATGTCACTTGGCCCCTTTTGACCACTATGGATAAGCTCTAATCCTTCTTTTACAACCAAATAGCGCTCTAGGTAACAAAACCCAGGGTTCCGCGAGACCCTCGTTTTCCTTCTCTTAAGCTGTAATCAGCAACAACGACGAAGGTAGGGGAAAAGCACACAGAGACAACATACTTCCACGCAGGATTGGAAGACGCAGTAAGTGCGCACGTGGGCAAATTTACCCACAGTGCAACCCCTATAGGTGTAAATATTGTTATAAATAAATGTGATTAGTAAACATTTTTTCCCATATGTACAAGACTTAAACATGTTGAGTAGAGCGTGTCGGCTGGGCCAGAGGGCGCGCCTGAAGAGATATCTCTCGCCCATGCACTCTGGCTCCGTTGACATGACATCCGTGCACTCTGGCTCCGTTGACATGACATACCCAACATGACAAAAATAAAAATAAAAAGAGAATGGTGACGGTATTTGTTGTTGTTGTTTCCCCTACTGTAGCGAAGGTGATGTTTTCTTGTAGTGTAGTGTAAGTTTTTTCCTTGCATGCCTGTGCCTTGTTACGTTTGACGTTGAATTGTAACCCTTGTACTGCTAACCTGCACGTATTACCCTTGTCACTATGAGGGTAAAATCGAATAAGAGGGATGGTCAGCATTAACATCCCAGATCTATTCCCTCCTGAACAAAATGCACTAATACATATAATTACCATCTGTGTAACCACTAGCAATATGAACAGGAAGAAGAACGTGCGCGCTCTCTCTCTGTCTCTCTCTCTCAAAAACAAACCAATATAAAGGCGCGTGAAAATTGTCTCCCAAAGAAAGAAAGTGTAGAACCAGATATTGTCCTCCCTGTACCCCCAACAACCAACCAGTCATCTCGGTCCAACCACACAAACGCAGCCCCTTTTCTACTATATTAAACTAAAATACCTTTCAAAACTATTCTGACCCTTGCAACACCATTAAAACACCTGACAATATCCAATAGCACAACAGAGAGAGCCCATGTGAATTTACACCAAGACACAGGGCAGTAGAGTAATATCTGTACTAATCTATGTTCATGTACTAACTAGTCCTCCGCGAGGGACGTTAAACGGGGGTGCAGTGTATCGGTGCTGTACACCGGGCACTTAAAAGAACCAGGGGCGCCTCTGGAATCGGGGCGCCCTCTGTATCCTGCTCGAACCCCCACTAACACCTCTTGGGGCGGAGAGCACAAAAACCACACACAAACTATAAGGAATTAACATTAATGCCAATAAGGATAATGCTAATCTAGAGATAATAGGAATACTGCAAAAACCATTTCGATGAAAGGCAAACCACTATATAATCCATTAAAAAAAAAAAAAAAAAAAAAAAGCATCTAGTCACATTAAGGTCTCATTGGCCATCGTGCTAAGATGTATAATATGACCTTATTTTCTCCCCTGAAGGGTCACAGGGGCAGGTCGATACATCTGTAGTCGAGAAGACGCTGGACGACCTGTAAATAAATCTCAAATACACACGTCACGATCAACGTTCCTATGGAGTTTCATGATCCTAGGTCTTAGCCTTCTTGAGTAATCATCCGGAAACCATTTTACTGTTTTGAGTCACTGTGACCTTGACCTTTGACTTAGTGACCTGAAAATCAATAGGGGTCATCTGCCAGTCATGATCAATGTACCAATGAAGTTTCATGATCCTAGGCCTAAGCGTTCTTAAGTCATCATCCGAAAACCATTTTATTGTTTTGAGTCACTGTGACTTGACCTTTGACCTGAAATGTAGTTTCATGATCCTATGCCTAAGCGTTCTTGAGTTATCATCCGGAAACCATTTTACTGTTTCGAGTCACTGTGACCTTGACCTTTGATCTAATGACCTGAAAATCAATAGGGTTCATCTGCCAGTCATGATCAATGTACCTATGAAGTTTCATGATCCTAGGCCTAAGCGTTCTTGAGTTATCATCCGGAAACCATTTGGTGGATGGACGGACCGACTGACCGACATGTGCAAAACAATATTTTAGGCATTTGCAATGAAACATTAATCATGGCAATAAAGTGTGGAGACTAAAGCATTTGCAAAAAAAAAGTAAGGTGTGAAAATAAAATTAGCAAGTCTGGAGATTTTAAGACAAAGTGCCTAATGTGTAATTTGAAAATCGTAATGAGGTGGCCAATATCATTATAGCTGCTCACTTGATAAATTCCTTTTAACCCTTTCCCGCTCAGAAGAGAAGTAACAAGAGGTGTCAGAGGACAGCGCGCTCGACTATTAGAGTGCTTGACAGTATAACGTAAGCCATCATGGGGAAATTGTTCATATTCAATAATTTATTAGACGATCTTTCAAAAATAAAAAAAGGAATAAAAAAAAAAAAATTTGGGGGGGGGGGGGGGGCGGGGGGTTGAGAGGGGGTATAATGTGGGGTGTGGTCATTTATTAGACGATCTTTCAAAAATAACAAAAGGAAAAAAAATTGGGGGGGGGGTAGGGGGGAGTGAGAAGGGATTATAATGTGGGGTGTGGAAATATTTGGGGTAGTACGCAAACTTAAACATAGATTTATCAATAATATGCATATTTTAAGTGGATAAGGGGCCATAATTATCACAAAATGCTTGATAGAGGTCTCTGCTCTTGTTTATAGGTTGGGGTGATGTTG
This sequence comes from Dreissena polymorpha, assembly GCF_020536995.1. Classification (NCBI taxonomy): domain Eukaryota; kingdom Metazoa; phylum Mollusca; class Bivalvia; order Myida; family Dreissenidae; genus Dreissena; species Dreissena polymorpha. Next base: position 90,862,421 of record NC_068357.1, on the reverse strand, counting down.
GTAAACAAGTATGCAACATATGAAAGCAATATGTCAAGGGACAAAGAAAATATTTGTGGTAGTACGAAAACTTTAACATTTGCACACTAACGCTAACGCAGACGCCGGGGTGAGTAGGATAGCTCCACTATATATATTTCGTATATAATAGTCGAGCTAAAAATGGCTACATGCAACCAGCTTAAAACCAGAAGTTCAACCTGCAAGCAACTCGCAGTCTGTTCAGCTTGTATGTTGTTTGCTGCTCATCAGTATCTTAGTGTTTGAAATTAAGCAATTAAAATTTGAATAGAGTAAGAAAGCTTTAAATTCAATTTAATTTCCAAGGAATGACAAACAAATCGAGTATCTAAGTGTTAAATGGTAAATATACAAGTAATTTCCATTACCACTTCCTTTTGGCAGACTTAGTTGCTGTATCACATACATCCGCAAGTCTTTGTGCATGTTCTTAATATGAGTGTCACCAGCCATCTTCACTGGGGGCTGAAATGGGACAGATAAAACAACAATTTAGTATGGCATACAAAGTAAAGTTAGACAATTTTATGTAAGGAAGAAAATGTATAAGAAATGAAAGAATTATAATCTGCAACAATAATTATCTGAAAGCACTGCCTGTATGAGACCATTATTTAGTATTGTAATATGACTTATGCCCCCTATAAATGCTTGATAGAAGTTATGAGGGTTTTTTCGAAACCTAAACGCAGATTTCTAAACCTAAATGCGGACCCTAAGTTCAAGGTCAAGGTCACAGAAGTCAAAATTTGTGTGCATATGGAAAGGCCTTATCCATATACACATGCATGCCAAATATGAAATTGCTATCTGAAGCGACAAAGAAGTTATGAGCATTTTTCGAAACCTAAACACAAAGTTTGACCGACAGATGGCATAACAATTAGTGTTTTAGGTAATAAAAATTACAAGAGGGCCATGCTGTTCTTAAAAGCTCACCTGCTCTAGGAAATGTGTCCTAGATATTTTCAAAATAAACCTTCTGATCAAGTTTCATTACATGTAAATAATGAGTCCTAAATGTGGCCTTACAGTGATAACAAATTTTAAACCGTTTGACCAAATGACCAGGTTTTCTATGATCTGACATCGGGACATTTTTTGGACATCTCTGACCAAGAGTCATTCCAAGATGAAAATAAAAACGAGGCTGCCAGAGGGTAAAAAGGTTTTTCTAAGATTTCCCTTGTTGACCTAGTTTTTCAACTTATGCAACCTAGATTTTTTAACCAGACCTAGATATTGACCAGATTTCTCTTTTGACCAAATTTCATCAAGACTGAGCCAAAAATGTGGCTTCTGGAATCGTAACAAGGTTTTTTAAGATAAGAGCAATTGACCTTAATGTAGTTTTTGGACACACTTTACTTAGATTTGAACTCCAGCGAGATATTGTCAAAATAAAATTTTTGACCATATTCCATCAAGAGTGATAAAAAATGCGGCCGCTAGCATGGTTATGAGCTAAATGTTGATGACGCACTCCTCATGACACACAGCAGTGGACATACACTGATCACAAAAGCTCAACAGGAGCTAAAAATATATTAAAAATATTTATTTGTTTATTTACCATGATCAAATTTTCTTTCACCACTGATTATCATTATTAAGTCCACTTAAAAAGCTAATACTTTTTTTTATTAAATGAAACATATAAAAGTATATCTTCTAAAATATTTTCCGTTCAAAGTCCCTGAAAATATGAGAATACAAATTGAATCTTTTTATTTTTTGGCCTCTTAGAATCAAGTGTGTAAATCAATTCAACTAATCGATTTTAAACTCTAAACAATATGCAAAGTCACTTTTTCGTTTTGCAAAACAGTGGAAAACAGATTTGTGTTTGCGTTAAATAACAAAAGTGTGAGAATTCAGTTTCTTTGAAGATCAAATAAGCTATTTTATCAAGCACAATGAAATGACAGATTTTATTTATATTATTAAATTGTAAACAGATTTCTATATTTCAGATAGCACACCTAATTTACGATAAATAGATGAATGCAAAAAGTGGTTTAAGCTAAGGCTGCTTTTAAGGCTATGTTGAATAAGGTTGACAAGTGTATCAGGGGACATAATCCTCACAATCTATACGATCTGTCCAAATGACACACCCAAGATTGTAAAATCGCTGCAATAGCAATTTGTCCTCTAAAATGGAACAAAAATTGTGTTGAATGGGACAAACATCGGTTGAATGAACTTTTCACTGGCTTTTCAAACTTTCCTGCAAGAAGCAACAAATTGTCATATGTGAAATCTGAAGCTATTGTACATGGATTTAAAAGTATAAAAGGATGTCCAACTAAATCTGTTTCAGACACTTATTCCTCAACAACACACTGGTGTTTACAAAATGGATTTTTTTCTTCCCCAAATACATGTTTATATAGTCTTTCCATTTTCTATTCCATTATAATTAAAAATTAAGATTCATAATTGCTACCTAAAAGTATCGTCCACAATCACGCAGATTCAGCCCCAATTTCTTTAATATTTTCAAGTCTGTTTGAGCTAAACCTATTTTGTGTTAGAATGAAGTTAGCAAACATATCATTGAAAAGGTATTGCAAGTTTTAAATAAAAGCAATAAAGTGAACAAAAATATCATTGAAATAGTATTTAATTACAAGTTTTTAGTGCAACTTTTGGGTAAAATAAACAAGATTAATACTGTTTTATGAAACAAAATAAATTTAAAATTATTAACGAATCCAGAAAATATGGAACTTAAGTCAGTTATGCTTTAAGGGTCTTAACAATTTTTGAGACATCAGTGCATGTGTTAAGGTATGAAAGTTTAAGCAAAATGCATTCAGAAGTAAAGAGAAGTTGAGTTCATTAAATGTAAGGACATACCCAGTAAGTGAAACGCTTTATGCTTTTGGTTCATACAAATCACAAAGGAAAATGAAGTTAAAATAACTTTAATTCACAAAATTTAACGAGTTGGTCTTTTTGGCTTGTTTTAGGAAAGAATTTATCACCACAAATGGCTAACCCTCTTAAGTACTCAACACAATTCAACAACTACTAGATTTGAAGATCTTTGTCTATGATTTTCATATCAAAATTTCCAAACATGTCAATCAAATCAACTGAATTATAAAAATGAAGATTATAACCATTTCAAAAGTTCTTCAACTGAAATACATGCAACTTGTTCCCATTTTTAATTCAAATGTTTTCATATTGGTAATTCCGCTATTTATACTGAAATAAAATTTTCTAACCAGAACGCTAGTTTGATAGGACAAGTCTGCTACAAATCTGTTAAATAGTCTGCTGAATGTATAAATCTGTTTGATAGGACAAGTCTGCTACAAATCTGTTTGATAAGACAAGTCTGCTATAAATCTGTTTGATAGGACAAGTCTGCTATAAATCTGTTTGATAAGACAAGTCTGCTATTAATCTGTTTGATAGCACAAGCCTGCTGCAAGTCTGTTAAATATCACAAGTCTGCTATAAATCTGTATGATAGGACAAGTCTGCTACAAATCTGTTTGATAGGACAAGTCTGCTACAAATCTGTTTGATAGGACAAGTCTGCTACAAATCTGTTTAATAGGATAAGTCTGCTATTAATCTGTTTGATAGCACAATCCTGCTATAAATCTGTTAAATATAAGTATGCTATTCATATGTTTAATAGGACATGTGTGCAACAAATCTGTTTAGTAGGACAAGTCTGCTATAAATCTGTTTGATAGGATAAGTCTGCAACAAAATCTGTTTGATAGGACAAGTCTGCTAAAAATCAGTTTGATAGGACAAGTCTGCTACAAATCTGTTTGATAGGACAAGTCTGCTATAAATCTGTTTGATAGGACAAGTCTGCTACAAATCTGTTTAATAGGACAAGTCTGCTATAAATCTGTTTGATAGGACAAGTCTGCTATAAATCTGTTTGATAGGACAAGTCTTTTACAAATATGTTTGATAGCAGTAGCACAAGTCTGCTATTAATCTGTTTGATAGCACAAGCCTACTATAAATCTGTTTGATAGGATAAGTCTGCTAAAAATCTGTTTGATAGGATAAGTCTGCGATAAATCTGATTGATAGGATAAGTCTGCTACAAATCTGTTAAATAGGACAAGTCTGCTACAAATCTGTTTAATTGCACAAGTCTGCTATAAATCTGTTTGATAGGACACATCTGCTATAAATCTGTTTGATAGGACACATCTGCTATAAATCTGTTTGATAGCAGTAGCACAAGTCTGCTATAAATCTGTTTGATAGGACAACTCTGCTATAAATCTGTTTGATAGTAGTAGCACAAGTCTGCTATTAATCTGTTTGATAGCACAAGCCTGCTATAAATCTGTTTGATAGGATAAGTCTGCTACAAATCTGTTTGATAGGATAAGTCTGCTACAAATCTGTTTGATAGGACCAGTCTGCAATAAATCTGTTTGATAGGACATGTTTGCTATAAATTTGTTTGATAGGACAGGTCTGATATACGTCTGTTTGATAGGACAAGTTTGCTATAAATCTGTTTGATAGGATAAGTCTGCTATAAATCTGTTTGATAGGAAAAATCTGCTATAAATCTGTTTGATAGCACAAGTTTGCTATAAATCTGTTTGATAGGACAAGTATGATATACATCTGTTTGATAGGACCAGTCTGCTATTAATCTGTTTGATAGGACCAGTCTGCTATAAATCTGTTTGATAGGACCAGTCTGCTACAAATCTGTTAAATTGCACAAGTCTGCTATAAATCTGTTTGATAGGACACATCTGATATAAATCTGTTTGATAGGACAAGTATGATATACATCTGTATGATAGGACAAGTCTGCTATAAATCTGTTGGATAGGACCAGTCTGCTATAAATCTGTTAAATAGGACAAGTCTGCTACAAATCTGTTAAATTGCACAAGTCTGCTATTAATCTGTTTGATAGGACACATCTGCTATAAATATGTTTGATAGTAGTAGCACAAGTCTGCTATAAATCTGTTTGATAGGACAAGTCTGCTAAAAATCTGTTTGATAGCAGTAGCACAAGTCTGCTATTAATCTGTTTGATAGCACAAGCCTGCTATAAATCTGTTTGATAGGATCAGTCTGCTACAAATCTGTTTGATAGGACAAGTCTGCTACAAATCTGTTTGATAGGAGAAGTCTGCTACAAATCTGTTTGATAGGATAAGTCTGCTACAGATCTGTTTGATAGGATAAGTCTGCTACAAATCTGTTTGATAAGATAAGTCTGCTACAAATCTTTTTGATAGGATAAGTCTGCTACAAATCTGTTTGATAGGACCAGTCTGCTATAAATTTGTTTGATAGGACAGGTCTGATATACGTCTGTTTGAAAAGACAAGTCTGCTACAAATCTGTTTGATAAGATAAGTCTGCTACAAATCTTTTTGATAGGATAAGTCTGCTACAAATCTGTTTGATAGGACCAGTCTGCTATAAATCTGTTTGATAGGACATGTTTGCTATAAATTTGTTTGATAGGACAGGTCTGATATACGTCTGTTTGAAAAGACAAGTCTGCTATAAATCTGTTTGATAGCACAAGTTTGCTATAAATCTGTTTGATAGGACAAGTCTGCTATAAATCTGTTTGATAGGACCAGTGTGCTATAAATCTGTTTGACAGGACAACTCTGCTAAAAATCTTAATCTGGCAGTAAAAAACTCAATACATTTACAGATTATAATATATTTTTTGTCTGGGTGGAGAGAATAATGGCATTAAATGAATTTACAATTGACTGAACTGGCCTTTCATTTTAAGGGCTTCTAGGTTCAATGCAGGGGCCTTTCATTTTAATGGCTTCTAGGTTCAATGCAGAAGTAAAAGAATTGTTTAGCCAATATCTACAAATACTTTAGTAAATACTTGTGTTTAAAATTTTGTATACCCAAATACCCAAAGTATTACTTTAAGAACATTGACTGAAATAAGACAAAAGATGGTTATCATTTTGGAACTTTTAAGATGGGAAATTTCTGATGTAATAATATGTAAAGAGGCTCGCAAATCACATTCACTATAATAACTGTGAAGGGCCTATAAAGTGTACCATGTTTGTGTCTTCATATTCATAAACAATAAAACAGTTCTTACCGGAGTCAAATTCAGGTTTTTCTGTATTCAAAATCACAGTGAGGGTCTGAGGTAAAGGTTTTGATGAGTTACGAGGCGTTGATGTCAGCGGTGTCCCTGGTAGTTGAACTGGAGTTACCTCACCTGAGCCAAGGTCTTCCAAAGGGAGGGAATCCAAGAATGTGAACAGCTTGGTGCTTCCTGTAGGATAATTAAATTATTATATTATGAAATGGACTATTTATAAATTTTATTTCTACAGCGTACTTCTTGTATCAAATGCATTTGTGATAAAATCAATTAACAGCATTTCAAAGTTAGCTTTTTAAAAGAAAAACTGAGTAAAGGCTGTTGAAAACTGGTACTGACTAAAATATCCCCTTCATGATTCTTGACATATTATTCATACTCTTATTCAAGGGACTATAAATTATTAAGTCCTTTTTTCCTGTCTTTCATAAATTTAAGTTAACATTATCGTCATAACACTTACGAACATCTCTGAGTATCTCTGTAGCTTTCTTTTTTGATTCTTCAAAGGTATGACAATTGGTTAACAGTTCATCCAACTCATTTTCCACATTCACTCTAGTTCTTATTAGCTTTGCTAACTCTGTATTTAAATGCGTAATTCTAGTTTCAAGCTCCTCAACTCTAAATTCCATTGTATCACTTTTACGCTTTTCAGCAGTCAACTTTTCTGTCAAACTCACTAATGAATCTGCAGACACTTCTGAAACATTTGGGTTTTCAACATCGCGAGACACTTTAACGCCTTTAATCTTGGCGTTCTCTATAAGTTTATCAATCACAGCACCTATGGTTGACTTTAGAAGTTGATTTTCCGTAGTCAGATTCTCAACTTCTCTTGAAAGCTCCGTATTTGCCTGTATCAGCTCCTCCTTAGTAGGGCCTTTGTCAACAGGCTTTTCTTTTGTTTTTTGCGAAGACGATCGAGACGACACTGAGCTCCCAGATGAGGGCCGTGGTGTGCCCTTGTCAGCAGTGGTATTCTCTTTCTTCATGTTCTTAATCCGCAATACTTGAGGCACGCCGGCCATCTTGGTAAATGTTCTGTTCGAGATGGAAACTCATCTGAAAGTATGAAAAAAACATCTTTTTATCGATTTCTACAACAAATTTAATTCATTATTTATTAAGATTCATTAACTTTACTGTTGAAATTATACAATTATAACAATAAAATTGCACTAAAGTATAATTTTCAAATGTTTAACAGGCATATTGCTTTAAAAAAATGTTTCATTATATTTATCATCGTAATTTAATAGTGACCATAGTTACATAGAATATCTTATTTTCAACACATTACACGTCCTGCAAAAATAAAGTATTAATTTTGAATATAATGTTCCTTTTTTAATAAAAATTAACATATATTTCCCACACACAAATTAAAAGAACAAAACTGCTCCACTGATGAAGTTAATAATCTATTCATCAGAAAATAAATATATTGTCAGATGCCGGTTGACTGAACAAAAACACTGATGAATTTTAACCAATACCAATAAATTAACAATAATGTATTGATTGGCAGCTGCCTACCCTACACGTGCGATTGATTTTTCATCCATAATTGAAGGAACAATTAAATTCTAATAACAATGATAATAGCAATGGATTGCTTTTGTCATCTTATCAGTTTCTAACAATTATAAATGTTATTGAAATCAAAAAATGCTTTTCAACAAATGTTAACATTTTTGGATTTAATGAACCTTTGAACATACAAATTAAATATTAACTACATTATTACAGAATTAACATTAAATTAATAATCAATTACCCAAAATAGCAATGGACGATATTACTTTATTCAGTAAGTGAACGTACAGAAAAACGCCATCAGACTTTTACATTAAAGCAACTTTCTTATATTTTTATCATTTTAATTTATTTATTTTCTGCCAATATACCCTTTTATAATTATTTTAATTACTTTTATACGTACATGTAACAAATGAATGAGAAAAATCAAATGCTGCCTAGCCAAAGCTATAACAAATTACAATTACATGTAATATTAATAAACAATTTTGGCTATCAGTCTTTGCATACAATTGCTTGTTTATATATACTGAAATCCATGAATCAAATAATAATTTTCAAAAATATATTATATCACAAACCCAATAAGGCACTCACACATAAGTCCTTTGCCACTGTTAACATTTAATATGGACAAATATACCCAAACATTTGTATTCTATTATATACTTTCCATTAAGTCGATTAATTGTTTGAAAGGTGTCTACATTATATTTACCCATGCAAACATAAGTGGAACCCAACTTGATTAAAATGTTGACAGTATATTGAAATTCTCTCCTCCCTACCAGACTATTGATAAATTTTAGCTTTCAAAGCAAAGAGAACAACAATGAACGGTTCTTATCTTAATTCAAATAAGCACAATTGTTTGATTTGTAAAACATGAAAAAGGTTTTAACATTTATGTCAATCTCTTAAACAACTGCTTTGGTAACTAGGAACAGCAAACATAATGTTCTTTCATGGTTAAATAAACTTACATACATGTGTACAATTTTTTTTTTTCCAGATTTAGCAAGATATTCAATAAAAAAGAAGTTATTATAAACTTCTTTTATAATTGATAACTGGCCACTGAATGTGGACGAAATTTATAGAAGAAGGAACACACAGACAGTTCAGTTTTAAGATGACCACTTTTGGGGAGCAGAAAAAACTACAGTCAATTAAAACGCAAATATTTCATGAAATAAACCTTTGTTAAACATACATTCAACTCCATTATCTTCTATATATAAAGCAAAAAATAAAAAACACTTCGTAAGTTTTTTGCCACTTTCAATACTTGAATTCAATATCCCCGCACCAAATATTCATAAAACACCCTTTTTACTGTTGATCAATTCTGTCAATATAACAAGCACAGTATGTGACAGATTAATTGAAAAAGTGAATGGTTTATAACAGTATCTTAGATTATTGGCAAACAGCAGGCTGTAATGAACTCAATGTCTTTATTCCAATTTATTATACTACACACCAACTTCAAAGATTTTCATGAGATTATTATACTTCTACTCAACAGCTAATATACTTGAATATCAGTAAACATTTGCTATAGGGCAGTGAATAGGCTTATTTTCAGTTTATTGATTAATTTTATAAATTGAGTAATTCTTCAAGTCCACTTACTGGGTAGAACCTTCCCCCATTTTCCTAGAGGGGGGGGGGATAGAACTGAGGAGTTCGACAATTGACAACTATAACTATTTACGTTTAATATTTTTTATTTTCACATAAAAAAATGGATTCAAACAAAATAATTTATATTGAATTAAACTACATGACAATTATTAGTACATGTACATTATTACAATTTCCTGAAACGATATAAATGTTTAATTAATAAATAAATTTATTTTGTACTTTAATTATAAGGGTTATGCTCAAACTGAATAAATCGCTACAATTAGATCCCTTTTTTTCGGCGTAGCTGTTTAACCCAGCTTTTGACCATAGCTGACCTTTGTAAGCGTCCAATGAAATTTGAATACAGTATCCAGCCTGTAATCCAGAAACTGTTCGTGATGAAAACATGCAATCTACAAACAGTTATAAATTAACATTACAAGTATTATATTATTCAGAGGACTTTTTATTTTCTGAAGAAAAGGGTATACACGAAAAGCGATACTAATGCGCGTTTAGCAACGATGTTCACTGACCTTTCTGAAGTGGCACTACAAAAAGTAAAAACTTAATATGATAATACGCAAATGCTGTTGTGAAACCATTGTTTATTATCGGTATACAAGGTAATTTACACAATAACACAAATGTAATGGTCCATTGCCCTCAGGTATTCATATGCCAGGTTTTATGACCTTAATCAGACTGTAAAAACCCATGATCGAAGGGTCACCGGATAGGCAAAAATGTCCACGTATAGAAATAAAGTACATCGTTTCTCTACAGCCACATGATAGTATTTGCTGGTACGAGTTCCTTTGTATGCATCTTCTTCATACATCAATCACTATGCATGTATGCCTTGTAAAACCTGTTTTAGTAAGAGCCAAATTGTTGCTGTCGTCTGTCAAGTTCAACGAATGGAAAGCGTGCGTCTGGCAAAATACCATGCTGTAACTAAATATAAACTTGCAACTAAGGACATGTACTTTTTAGAATAAAAAAACTTTCGGAATTATTGCACACAATGAGAAAGTATTGACCCATTTAAACTATAGAAACAAGAGGGCCAAAAAGGTCCAAAGTCGCTCACCTGAGATAACAAGATATTATTGGGACAAATCTTCTGATCAAGTTTCATGAAGATCGGAAAATAAATGTGGCCTTTAGAGTGTTAACAAGGTTTTACTATAGCCATATAAGGAAAATGTCCCCCCCCCTCCCTGGCAGCCATGTTTTTCAACCAACCAGGATCATTTTTGATCTCGTCCAAGATATTATTGGGATTAATCTTCTGACCAAGTTTCATGAAGATCGGACAGTAAATGTGACCTCTAGAGTGTTAACAAGATTTTACTATAGCCATATCAGGAAAAATGCCTCGCCCTTTGGAAGCCATGTTTTTCAAGCAAACATAATTATTTTCGAACTCATCCAAGATATCATTGAGACCAATCTTATGACCAAATTTCATGAAGATTGGACAATGTGGCTTCTAGAGTGTTAACAAGATTTTACTATAGCCATAAATAGCCATATAAGGAAAAATGCCCCGCCCCTTGGCAGCCATGTTTTTCAAGCAAAGGTTACCATTTTTGATCTCATCCAAGATATCATTGGGACAAATCTTCTGACCAAGTTTCATGAAGATCGGAAAATAAATGTGGCCTCTAGAGTGTTATCAAGGTTTTACTATAGCCATATAAGGAAAAATGCCCCGCCCCCTGGCGGCCATGTTCTTCAACCAACCGGCATCATTTTTGAACTCATCCAAGATATTATTGGGAAGAATCTTCTGACCAAGTTTCATGAAGATCAGACAATAAATGTGGCCTCTCGTGTGTTAACAAGATTTTACTATAGCCATATATAGCCACATAAGGAAAATTGCCCCGCCCCTTGGCAGCCATGTTTTTCAGCGAACGTAACCATATTCAAACTCATCCAAGATATAATTGAGAACAATCTTCTGACCAAATTTCATGAAGATTGGACAATAAATGTGGCCTCTAGAGAGTTAACAAGGCAAATGTTGACACCGCACAACGCACAACGGACGACGGACAAAAGGTGATCTCAAAAGCTCACCATGAGCACGTTGTTCTCAGGTGAGCTAAAAATACGTCAATTAACAACTTAAACATTGCAGTGTATGCATTTTAAAAGAGCCAAAATGCACCTATGTTATTGAACAAGCACGTTCTTAAAAAATATTGTTGAGAGAGGGGGGGGGGGCGGAGAGCACTTATTCATCGCTAGACCCACTCAGTCAAGGACCAGGTGTCTTAAAACAGTAAATTATGTATTATGTACCATGATATTGTTATTTAATAGTTCAATAAAGCAATATAACTTTTAAAGACACTGTGTTACTCTTAGTCTACTTTTATGATCTAAAAAAAAATGAGCAACACAGATACATAACACAAGTCATGTACCAGTGTTCTCCATAAAAATTTGAGTTGTGTTTATTGCACTGTTTTGAATTGATATTTATGAGAAAAGAAGCTGGCCCCAAGATTGTTAGTAACCCGTGAAATCTTCCGCTGCCGATGCTTCAGGAGAACACTACATGTACACTTATTCTTTGCGCTTCAAAATTGACCACAGCATTTTTTAATTTGACTCCTCAAAATTTCGGTCCAGAGGTCATAGACTACTGGTTTTTAAAATCGATTTAAATCCCTGAATTTTATATTTATTTGTATTCATAGTATTGATAGTATAACAAATTACAAGGATCCGAGCTCATGTGTATGACGTCATCGTGAGATTCTGGTTGGTTACAGTGTGTATGAAAACTAGTATTATCGGAATTAAGTCCCCATGCACTGTAATTAGGTGACTGTATGATACTTGTTTACATTATTATTGTTGTAGTGCTGGCGACCAGCCTGTCACGGTACCAAACTAAAGCGGAATTGGTGGAAAGATGTGTGGCGGCCCGGCTAGCTCAGTCCGGAGAGTACTTCGCTTACAGGGCAAGTGCTCTTCCGACTGAGCTAACCGGGCCTCCACACATCTTTCCACCAATCCTGCTTAAGTTCAGTACCGTGACAAGCCCAAGAAACACGCACGTGTCGCGTGATAGGGAACCGTCAACCAATCAGCGAGGAACTGAATTGGCTCGCGCGTTATGACGCGCTCTTCTTGCAGTGGGCGCGTGGATGGATGTGTTGCCTTGAGGTGAGGTTTGCCAGGAGGATAAGTGTGGACCTGCGACCTCGAGCCTGTAACAGTGAGCCTGTGTCCGTGTGTGCTGCTTAGGAGGATTAGCCTAGACGTCACGTACGTGTGTAGACGTGGATTTCCAAGAGGACAGCTTCTTCCAACCCAGACCGCTTGCGTGAGCAGATGTGATATTATACGATGGAGATTCCGTTGTGGTTTAGGTAGTATACATGTATTGAATTGTATTTGCCCACAGGCACAATTATTACCATTGTCATTGATGAGATACGTTTCATGGTCATATGCAATCAACCCACGAAAAGCTAACCGGAGGAGAAACACTTTAGTGTTATTTTGTTCACTGATTATTCTTAAATTTTTAGTTAAATAAATTAAATAAATAATTCTAAAATAAAAACTAACGCATAAAGAGTCCAATTAAGAAATTTAATTGATAACGGCATCAATCTACTGTCGCACAAATACATTAATTATATCGAAGGCATTTACCTTATTTGTTTTGAAGACAGCTGTGTTTGAAGAAGAATTTCTTGTGTAAATAAACTGTTATCCACATTGATCACGCTGTAGCGTCCTGGGAAACCCTTGTTGGTAAGCGAGCTTTTAAACGAGGTTCTGGGAATTCCTTATAAACGTCAATAACAACGTCCTTGACCCTAAGTGAGAATACAAAAACAACAACAACAACCACCACTTCCTAAGGGGGCAGCACTTTTATTTTTATTTTACCTGTCAAATTTTGGAACATGAAATACAGATAAAATGAGGCGTCTTTTATTGAATGTTGTAAAGCTGATTGATTCTAATCAGCTCGTTAAATCGAGCCGATTTTGCTCGCATATTTCTGCAATCACATCTCAAAAAAATACGGTAAGACTAAGAAAATAATAAACATCATAATTAGTTTTTCACTCACTGTTGATCATCAATTGATGATTGAATGATTAATGAAAATATGTTCATGAAATGTTGAATATAACAAATTTTTTACTATTGTTAAAAGCATCTTAAGACAAGTATTTTGGTTGGCCAGTGAGTAACATGCCAGAACCATGTGTACATTGTGTTACTGTTATCTGTATTAGGGTGTACTATAGTATTTCCCGGTTAGCTCTTCGTGGGTTGTTCAATTACACAATAAACCCCAATAAGTCGAGGACAATAGTGATAATTGACATGTCGCCGCCTGTCAATCAAATCCTTATCTAAGGATTGATCTACCAATCAGCGATCGATTAATCGGGCGCGTAAGTTAGCAACGAACTGTCCGCCATTTCCTAGACAAGCTGTCTAGGTTCACTTTTATATCAACGAGTTTCTTTTGTTTTCCTCTTTAAAAAACGTAGGTTAAAACGGTTAAACGGTTTCAATGGGATTATGTAACTCGGACAATCGATATCCTGAAGTATTAGTTGGTGGCATTGAATTTATATCGTTTCCAAAGCCGAAAAGAGATCTTGAGAAGTGTAAGAGATGTATAAATGCGGTCGTCCCCACGAACAACTGAACATCAACACTGTCAAAGACAATTACAATATCTTTTTATAAAAAAACTAGCAGATTTAAAAAGTTTATGTTATCGATCTGATCATCACACAATAGTTCATGTTTTTTTAATAGTTTTATCAGTTACTAGGTGATTATTAGAAGCAATGTTCATTACTTTAAGAGAAATAAAACCCAGCATGAAGCCTAATTCATGCTGTGTTTTATTGCTCTGATAATAATGCACTTTATTGCCTTTATACATGTTATTAGAAGGTGACACGTGATATCTTATCTTAATAACGATATCTACACATTGGCAGACATGCGGTGTCACCAATGAACACTTTTTATTCACACTTGGAGATCGAATGCCTAATTCTCTTTTTTTTCCAACGAGTTTTGTTTATTTTGTTTGAAAAAAAACAACGGAAATAAAATATGGCAAAAACAGTGTAAATAGGGTTAATGTAACTCCAGAAAGATAAGTTACATTAATTAAATATATACCATTTCCAATACGGAAATGCGGTCTTGACAAAAGCGAGTGGAAGCTTCAAATTTATTTCAAAAACTGGACATGTCATGTCAGTAATAACTACGCATTATTAAGTATGAATTATACCACGTGTGCATGTAGAATATTAAAATAGAGAATATTGATACCCACTTTGCGTAACTAAACGAAATCCCCGTTAAAAATTGAGTTTTTTGTGTGTTAGAAACAAGTGGAAACGATTTTATGTTATGTATAACAGTTATTATTACTGATATAACCAATAAATGCGTTACTTGTGGGAAGTCGGTACCTGAGCGGGCGTCTGATACTGGTAGCTTTACCGAATTCCCCTTCATACAACGCTACTTTATATCAGACAATGACCAAACTGATTGTGTTGTCTTGCACTTTTAATTATAGTGATTTATAAATGTCCCATAAGCAATGTTTAATATCATTAATATCACTTATATACGTAATGACATGTGGGAGTTTGGTACCCACTCGGTGTCAGAAAGCGCGTAAAACTTCACAGAAATCCCAGTTTTAAAGCGCTGGGGGGGGGGGGGGCTTTATTGCTTATACACCATTACAGGTAGTAACAGGTTCGATTTCAGTAAGCGCGCAAGCGTATGAGAGCGTGTTTCATGTACCGAAAAACCCGTTATAATAGCTGATGTTATCTATAAACATATATTTTTGCATTTGCAGAATAACTACATGACACAAAACCCTTTTACAAGTGTTATATGGTGCCAACAAGTCCATAAAAATCATCCAGAACATTGCGTAAATCTATAATTATGCAGTCTATAGGCAAAGAAGCCATTTTGGTGTTAGCTTGTCAAGGTTTGCTACCGCTAAGCCACGTGATTAAATGGGCGGAGCGATCATCGTCCAGGGTTAAGAGACTTTGAACTGCGGTTCAAAGTCTTAAACTGCGGTTAAGAGGCGCGGTATGCACATTAATTATTTAACAGTTAATTATATAGTTAAGAAACAATGAACCCGAGTTCAAAGTGCCGTTTGCACATTAATTCCTCTCTTAACTATAGGGTTAAGAGACTTTGAACTGCGGATCTAAGAGTTAAACTGCGGTTCAAAGTCTTAAACTGCGGTTCAAAGTCTTAAACTGGAGTTAAGACGCGCGGAATGCACATTAATTATTTAACAGTTAACTATATATAGGGTTAAGAGACTTTGAACCCGAGTTCAAAGTCCCGTTTGCACATTTATTCCTTAAACCCGAGTTCAAGAGTTTGAACCGCGGTTCAAAGTGTGTCTAAAGATAGATACAAATCTCTCATCTACCTAATTCAGAGACAACCAATCAGCAGAGCTTAAACCACAATTAGAAGGCAAATTTCACGATTTCATTGGTCGTTTCTTAACTATATAGTTAAGAGACTTTGAACCGTGGTTCAAAGTCTTGAACCCGGGTTTAAGGAATTAATGTGCAAACAACACTTTGAACCCGGGTTCAAAGTCGTTTAACTTTATAGTTAAGTGTTAAACCGTGGTTTAAGGAATTAATGTGCATTTCGCTTGCCAAATGACTGTATCCTTGTTAAGGTGCATTCATCTAGATGAGACCTGACAACCCATGCTGACTGTCCGCTAGCGATATGATCAGGAAGCATAGCTATTTATTTCTTATGTAACTTTTGAAATTATTGACAAGTTTTTTTTTAAGTAACAATAGTGCCTTGTTTACTTCCTTTACATTTGTACACTGCAGACTTCACTACCTTACACAGTTCCCAGTGATGCAAGAGCTGAGGGAACCCATTGTTTATTCCAGTTTTATTTTGTTTCCATTGACAACAATTTGACCAAAACTTATGCATGTTTACATGATATTGCTGTTTGGAATGTAGAGATCCATGTATTGTATGAGTGGTTATGTAATATGGAATTTATTACACAAGTTATTTGAAAAAGATAAAACTTATGCTTTGCCTAGTTTTTATCATTTACAAATAATGAATGTAATAAATTCTGTATTGCATGGCAACGGATAAGATGCTTTTTGATATCATAGGTACATCATGTTAAGTAATTAAAGATAAATGTACAGAGCCTCAATGTCCTGATACATTTTTAGCTCATCTATTTTTTGAAAAAAAATTATGAGCTATTGTCATCACCTTGGCGTCGGCGTTGACGTCCAGTTAAGTTTTGCGTTTAGGTCCACTTTTCTCAGAAAGTATCAATGCTATTGCATTTAAACTTGGTACACTTACTTACTATCATGAGGGGAATGGGCAGGCAAAGTAAGATAACTCTGGCGTGCATTTTGACAGAATTATGTGCCATTTTTAAATTTTGGTTAAGTTTTGTGTTTAGGTCCATTTTATTCCTTTAGTATCAAAGCTATTGCTTTCATACTTGCAACACTTACTAACTATCATAAGGGGACTGTGCAGGCAAAGTTATGTAACTGGAGACTGTGCAGGCAAAGTTATGTAACTCTGACTGGCATTTGGACGGAATTATGGGCCCTTTATACTTAGAAAATTGAAAATTTGGTTAAGTTTTTGTTTTGGTCCACTTTACCCCTAAAGTATCATAGATATTGCTTTCATACTTGGAACACTCGCAAACTATCATAAGGGTACAGTAAAAGGACATGTTGCATAACTCTGGTTGTCATTTTTACGGAATTATGGCCCTTTTTTGACTAAGTAACTTTGAATATATGGTTAAATTTTGTGTTTTGATCCACTTTACTTCTAAAGTATCAAGGCTATTGCTTTCAAACTTCAAATACATTCATGCTATCATGAGGTTACTGTACCTGGCAAGTTGAATTTTACCTTGACCTTTGAATGACCTTGACTCTCAGTCTCAAGGTCAAATTATTAAATTTTGCTAAAATTGCCATAACTTCTTTATTTATGATTAGATTTGATTGATACTTTGACAAAACTACTCTTACCTGACTGTGACAAACCACAATAGACTCCACCCAAACCATCCCCCCACTCCCCCCCCCCCCCCGAATCCCCCACCCTAATTTTTTTAATTTTTTTTAAGATCATCTCACAAATGACCACCACCCACCACACCCTCACACTATACCCCCCCCACCCACCCCACCCCAACCCAAATTTTTTTTTTTGAAACGGTTAAAAAACACAAATATTTATTTTTATTATTTTATTTTTGAAATACTGTCCAACCATCGCACCCAAGAATACCCCCCCCCCCCAATTTTTTTTTAAAAAAATGTCCGCATTTTTTTTTCCGCATTTTTGTCCCTTCACCTTTAAAAAGAAAATAGATGAGCGGTCTGCACCCGCAAGGCGGTGCTCTTGTTTGATGATGCCATAGCTAGTGAGGTATCTTCAAGGTGTTATAGGGTAGTATTAAAAATTTTAAACGGCATTATTACACTCCCGCGACGTCATCAATGATGTAAAAACTATTATTTGAAACTGGAATAAACAATATAGTGTACTGTTTCATTGACCAATCAATGATGTCATAAAAGATGTCAGGTGATAAGGTTCTATCTCCAGTTGCATAATCTGCTCTGCAATCACCAGTGATTTTGAATTTAACTTAAGTCATTATAACTGCATCCTATTGTCAATATAAAGGTTTCAAAATGAAGCTGTAGCGGAGCATTGGCACTGCTTTATATACACGTATTAATCTTGTACAACAAGTTGGTGTATCACTAAATAAATTTGGTCTTCTGCTTAAGGATATAACATGCACAATATATTACCATTTTTATATCCATACACAGAAGGCCTCTAACCACTTATTTGATGATACACCAAAATGAACATCATCTAATTATACTTCTTTAACAGTGTAGCTTTGCTTGAAGCTTAATTATCATAGATACACTATAAGTGCTAAAATGCCTAGTGGGAAAACAAAGTTTAACCCTTCATGGATGGAGAAGTTGGACAACAGTGGACAAACACTTGGATCGTGGTACAAGAGAGATACCGGCAATGAGTACGCAGGATATTGTACTGTCTGAATGAAGTCCATCTCATGTAGTAATTCTGGTGCTAATCAACTGATAAGTCATGCAGATGAACAAAAACACAAGGAAAACATGAAATACTTGCATGATAATTCACAAAAGCGTTTGTTTTGAAGTGCTCCAAAGCCAAGCAGCTCTCAGGGTGGTGGGGTTAAATCTATTTGTATGCAAGTACATCCATCACACAAGGAACAGGTAAAAAGGCTGAAATTCTTTGGGCCCTTAAGGTAGCTTCAAGTGTGTATTCATACAGAACATGTGATGGCACTCCTGCTCTGTTTCAAGCTATGTTTCCTGGACCTGTGTCTAAAGATTTTGTATTCCTACTTTTGAGGGAAAAGTTCCTACTTTTTTCCTACTTTTTTTGCAAAAGTAGTTCCTATTTTTTCCTACTTTTTGAAAAAAGGTCACTTGACAGCCTGGGGATAGGAAGAGACCGTCCTCTTGGGAATCTATGTCTAGGTTAATCCTCCAACGCAGCACACACAGTAACAGGCTCACTGTCACAGGCTCACACTTATCTTCCTGGCAAAACTTACCTCAGGGCATCACATCTTCTAACGTCCACAGCCAATGCAAGAAGAGAGCGTCATAACGCGCATTCCAATTACTCCTTGCTAATTGGTCGCCTGTTCCCAATCATGCGACATGTGCGTGTTTTGTGGTCTGGTCAGCAGCACTAAAGTAAATAACACTTTATAAAACTAAACAATATTGTTGACATGACACACTTTCAATGCATGTCTTATTATGAGCCTAAATTGAATCATTTCTCTCCCATAAGTGAATGAATATTTTCAAATTATCTATTATTGATTTGCAGTCGCCAATTTTTAATCAGCGTTTAATTTTTCTGAATTGTTGCCAGCCAAATTACCAACTTATGAAATTGAGTTTCTCTGACCAAAATCTACTTGGCCGGGATAACATGCAACCTCTCATTTTTATTCCTGATTCCTACAGTATTTTAAGGAATAAGTAGCACTTATAAATCCTTGCTTTATGAACAAGCATAAAAGCATTGCAGTAGTGTGACCTTAAATTCAGGATGTCTCATGTTCACTAACTCGATGTCAATGCCCCTAGGGTTACATAATTTATGTTCACTCACAATAGTAAATACCTTTAAAAATCTTCTAAAAAAACCCACAAAGGTCAGGCGTTTAAATTTGTAACATCATTTAGTGGTCCTGTAAATTCAAGTCATGCCACTGGGGTCAAAACTGACCAGTTTTCATGAAACTTCATAGGTACATTGATCATGACTCCCAGATGACCCCTATTGATTTTCAGGTCACTAGGTCAAAGGTCAAGGTCACGGTAGCTAGAACCAGTAAAATGGTTTCCGGATGATAACTCAAGAACGCTAACGCCTAGGATCATGAAACTTCATAGGTACATTGATCATGACTTGCAGATGACCCCTATTGATTTTCAGGTCACTAGGTCAAAGGTCAAGGTCATGGTGACTCGAACCAGTAAAATGGTTTCTGGATGATAACTCAAAAAAGCTTACGCCTAGGATCATAAAACTTCATAGGTACATTGATCATGACTCGCAGATGACCCCTATTGATTTTCAGGTCACTAGGTCAAAGGTCAAGGTCACGGTGACTCGAACCAGTAAAATGGTTTCCGGATGATAACTCAAGAACGCTTACACCTAGGATCATGAAACTTCATAGGTACATTGATCATGACTGGCAGATGACCCCTATAGATTTTCAGGTCACTAGGTCAAAGGTCACGGTGACTTGACACAGTAAAATGGTTTCCGGATGATAACTCCAGAAAGCTTACGCCTAGGATCATGAAACTTAATAGGTACATGGATCATGACTCGCAGATGACCCCTATTGATTTTCAGGGCACTAGGTCAAAGGTCAAGGTCACGGTGACTCGACACAGTAAAATGGTTTGGGGATGATAACTCAAGAAAGCTTACGCCTAGGATCATGAAACTTCATAGGTACATTGATCTTGACTTGCAGATGACCCCTATTGATTTTCAGGTCACAAGGTCAAAGGTCGAGGTCACAGTGACAAAAAATGTATTCACACAATGGCTGCCACTACAACTGACAGCCCATATGGGGGGCATGCATGTTTTACAAACAGCCCTTGTTTAATCTAAAACATCATCTCATCTTTGCTATAGTCCCATCTGAGACATAGGCCGCCAACCAGCTTCCTCCAGGCGCCTCGGTTCTGGGAGAGTCTCTCCAGCTGTCCCCATGTTTGGCCCACTGCTTAACATCTGCATCCGGGTCATGGCACCGGGTGTTTCTAGGCTGCCCTCTCTCCCTTTTCCCTTGCGGGTTCCATCTGAGAGATTGGATGCAGGCTTGCGAAGGGTGTGGCCTAAAACAACTTTGGCAAAAAATATAATTTTACCAAACTGTGAACAAGTCCTTTTGAAAACCTATTCCACCACATATTATTGCCCAGCATGGGTCCAGAGTATAAAATTGGCATGCATTCATTAGCATGAGTGACCTGCTTAAGACCCAGGACCCTTGGTCAAGGTCATAATTCAAAGTCAATTTTCTGTTATTAAAAATGTATCCGAAATAAATGTCAGGAAGATTCTTTTTTCTAGCCTGGATTAATTTTGAAATAATACAAATGTAATCATCTGCTGCATAATGTTGTAACACATTTAAGGATCAACAAATTACTTGCCAAAAATGACTATGTGTGATGTTCTGTCACTCAGATGAGTCTGTTCCCTAAATCGCCAAAGTTTCAAACAAATTGTAAGGTCAACAACCAGAAAATACCTTTGCCCAACATTGATCAATTTTCAAATTACAATGCAAAAGTCTGAAAAGCAAAAGCATAGTAATACAGAGTTTCTGGCAAAAAAACAAGTCTTAAGACCCTAGGTTAAGGTCCCAATTCAAGGACAGATATCAAAGTTAAAAAAAAAGCAACACTTGATCCAGACCACATTAGCACAACTTTGTCCAGTATGGATGGATTTTTAGCTCGGCTGTTTTCGGAGAAAACCCGAGGTATTGTCATAGCCAGCTCGTCATCCACCGTCCAGCATCTGCCGTCTGCCATCCGCGTCATGCTAAAACCTTGACATTTTGCTCTAACATCAAAGTGCTTCTACCTACAACTTTGAAACTTTATATGTAGATGCACCTTGGTGAGTTCTACACGCCACACCATTTTTTTGGTCAATAGGTCAAAGGTCAAGGTCACTGCTCTTGTTAAATATCATGCAGCCGAGCGTTGGCACCCGTTATGCGGTGCTCTTGTTAAATATCATGCAGCCGAGCATTGGCACCCGTTATTTCTGTGCTCTTGTTAAATATCATGCAGCCGAGCGTTGGCACCCGTTATGCAGTGCTCTTGTTAAATATCATGCAGCCGAGCGTTGGCACCCGTTATGCGGTGCTCTT
The DNA here is from genome assembly GCF_020536995.1 of Dreissena polymorpha. Taxonomy (NCBI): domain Eukaryota; kingdom Metazoa; phylum Mollusca; class Bivalvia; order Myida; family Dreissenidae; genus Dreissena; species Dreissena polymorpha. Next base: position 90,840,525 of record NC_068357.1, on the reverse strand, counting down.
GTTAAATATCATGCAGCCGAGCGTTGGCACCCGTTATGCGGTGTTCTTGTTGGCACCCGTTATGCGGTACTCTTGTTATGCGGTGCTCTTGTTATGCGGTGCTCTTGTTATGGGTGCTCTTGTTAAATATCATGCAGCCGAGCGTTGGCCACCATTATGCGGTGCTCTTGTTGGCACCCGTTATGCGGTGCTTTTGTTATGCGGTGCTCTTGTTATGCGGTGCTCTTGTTATGCGGTGCTCTTGTGATGCGGTGCTCTTGTTATGCGTCGCTCTTGTTATGCGGTGCTTTTGTTATGTGGTGCTTTTGTTATGCGGTGCTATTGATATGTGGTGCTCTTGTTATGCGGTGCTCTTGTTGGCACCTGTTATGCGGTGCTATTGTTATGCGGTGCTCTTGTTATGCGGTGCTCTTGTTATGCGGTGCTCTTGTTAAATATTTTGCAGCCGACATTGGCACCCGTTATGCAGTGCTCTTGTTGGCACCCGTTATGCGGTGCTCTTGTTATGCGGTGCTCTTGTTATGCGGTGCTCTTGTTATGCGGTGCTCTTGTTATGCGGTGCTCTTGTTATGCGGTGCTCTTGTTCAATATCATGCAACCGAGCGTTGGCACCCGTTATGCGGTGCTCTTGTTGGCACCCGTTATGCGGTGCTCTTGTTATGCGGTGCTCTTGTTATGCAGTGCTCTTGTTATGCGGTGCTCTTGTTATGCTGTGCTCTTGTTATGCCGTGCTCTTGTTGTGCGGTGCTCTTGTTAAATATCTTTGCAGGCATGACAAACATGGCAATACAAAGTTTCTTGCTAAGAACCAAATTGTAATGTCTAAAATCAATGATATATGTAAAATACATAAACAAGAAACCAACCTGTAACACTTGTCGAAAATTAAAGGCATTGCTTGGTTACGGTGTGCACATGACCAAGGACCTTACTTCAGTTTGACAATTTAAATTGAAACGTCGCAACATTATCGTAAGCCTTAATATGATTTTGTCGCGCCTGCAAATAGATCAGTATAGCACAATGTTGGAGTGTATATATGTGCATGTATGTTTGCCTGCATCTGATCTTGTACAGACTGTAACTTTGTCATTCATCATGCAGTGTTAAAGTAACAAGTGACAGTGTGTTGCTATAACACCAGTCATCCTACTTCATAGGTGGAGGTCACACTTAGAGATCAAATGTTAAAATGTCACAAAACAGTTTATATGCACTGTAAATACTGTAAGTGTAGTGTAAAACTTAGCAAAGTATTTTTGTTTTGTTGGGGTTTACTTATCAATTTGCCAAATAAGCCCATGACTAAAATTAAGCAATTTTGGCTCAAGAAAATCTAAAAATAAGTCTTTTTTCTGAATAAAACAAAGTAAACAAGACCAAATTGATAAGTATTGTAATATTTATGTTCAATGTGGCTTACCAAAATTCTAAGTCAAAGGAAGCCATGATTGTCAGGGACTTTGTCATAAAATTGTTTCTTATAAAATTTTGATTATGACCGTTGATTTCCTTTGCAGGAAGAGCCAGAGGGGCATGTAAAATCATTGGATCATCGCAGCGTGTCATCAGTCGTCCACAATGACGTTCTCACAGACACGTTTGGCAGACGACACACCTACCTCCGTATTTCCCTCACAGAGCGATGCAATCTCAGGTGTAAGTACATGTTACAAGTTGAACTGAAATCTGCAATATTCTGTGAAAGCATTGTGTATTTATTGGTTTTTAGCTCAGGACTGTTCAATTAAAAGGCAAGCTATTCTACTCACCCGATATAGATTTCAAAATAGCTTTAGTTAGAAATAGAATATTCATTCCATTTATAGCAAATATTTGGGGGTTTTTAATTGTAAGTTGAAAATACCTTTTGTAAATATAGAACAGTTGAAGATGAAGAAAAAACAATGAGGTTAATAAGAATTATTGCATAATTCTAATGAATTTTATCATTTTAATTAGATTCCATTGACAGTGGTTTCACCAATGATTTGAAACGAACAATATTATTGTGTACTGTGTTTTACTGCATTTTCAGGTCAGTATTGTATGCCAGAGGGTGGAGTAAGTTTAACTCCAAATGAACGTTTATTGAGCAGCGAAGAGATCCTGAAACTGTCTGAACTGTTTGTGAAGGAAGGGATTACCAAGATAAGGCTCACTGGAGGGGAACCTCTTGTTAGGAAGGATATAGTTGACATTGTTGGTAAGGCTCACTGGAGGGAAGTCTCTTGTTATGAATGATATAGTGGACATTGTTGGTAAGGCTCACTGGAGGGAAGTCTCTTGTTATGAATGATATAGTGGACATTGTTGGTAAGGCTCACTGGAGGGAAGTCTCTTGTTATGAATGATATAGTGGACATTGTTGGTAAGGCTCACTGGAGGGGAACCTCTTGTTAGGAAGGATATAGTGGACATTGTTGGTAAGGCTCACTGGAGAGAAGTCTCTTGTTATGAATGATATAGTGGACATTGTTGGTAAGGCTCACTGGAGGGAAGTCTCTTGTTATGAATGATATAGTGGACATTGTTGGTAAGGCTCACTGGAGGGGAACCTCTTGTTAAGAAGGATATAGTGGACATTGTTGGTAAGTTGCTGTAACTAAGATAAGGCTCACTGGAGGGGAACCTCTTGTTAGGAAAGATATAGTGGACATAGTTGGTAAGTTGCTGTAACTAAGATAAGGCTCACTAGAGGGAAACCTCTTGTTAGGAAAGATATAGTGGACATTGTTGGTAAGTTGCTGTAACTAAGATAAGGCTCACTGGAGGGGAACCTCTTGTTAGGAAAGATATAGTGGACATAGTTGGTAAGTTGCTGTAACTAAGATAAGGCTCACTGGAGGGGAACCTCTTGTTAGGAAAGATATAGTGGACATAGTTGGTAAGTTGCTGTAACTAAGATAAGGCTTACTGGAGGGGAACCTCTTGTTAGGAAAGATGTAGTGGACTTTGTTGGTAAGTTGCTGTAACTAAGATAAGGCTCACTAGAGGGGAACCTCTTGTTAGGAAAGATATAGTGGACATTGTTGGTAAGTTGCTGTAACTAAGATAAGGCTTACTAGAGGGGAACCTCTTGTTAGGAAAGATATAGTGGACATAGTTGGTAAGTTGCTGTAACTAAGATAAGGCTCACTAGAGGGGAACCTCTTGTTAGGAAAGATATAGTGGACATTGTTGGTAAGTTGCTGTTACTAAGATAAGGCTTACTGGAGGGGAACCTCTTGTTAGGAAAGATGTAGTGGACTTTGTTGGTAAGTTGCTGTAACTAAGATAAGGCTTACTGGATGGGAACCTCTTGTTAGGAAAGATATAGTGGACTTTGTTGGTAAGTTGCTGTAATTAAGATAAGGCTCACTGGAGGGGAACCTCTTGTTAGGAAAGATATAGTGGACATTGTTGGTAAGTTGCTGTAACTAAGATAAGGCTTACTGGAGGGGAGTCTCTTGTTAGGAAAGATATAGTGGACATTGTTGGTAAGTTGCTGTAACTAAGATAAGGCTCACTAGAGGGGAACCTCTTGTTAGGAAAGATATAGTGGACATTGTTGGTAAGGCTCACTGGAGGGAAGTCTCTTGTTATGAATGATATAGTGGACATTGTTGGTAAGGCTCACTGGAGGGGAACCTCTTGTTAGGAAGGATATAGTGGGCATTGTTGGTAAGTTGCTGTAACTAAGATAAGGCTCACTGGAGGGAAATCTCTTGTTAGGAAAGATATAGTGGACATAGTTTGTAAGTTGCTGTAACTAAGATAAGGCTCACTGGAGGGAAACCTCTTGTTAGGAAAGATATAGTGGACATAGTTGGTAAGTTGCTGTAACCAAGATAATGCTCACTGGAGGAGAAACCTCTTGTTAGGAAAGATATAGTGGACATTGTTGGTAAGTTGCTGTAACTAAGATAAGGCTCACTAGAGGGGAACCTCTTGTTAGGAAAGATATAGTGGACATTGCTGGTAAGTTGCTGTAACTAAGATAAGGCTCACTAGAGGGGAACCTCTTGTTAGGAAAGATATAGTGGGCATTGTTGGTAAGTTGCTGTAACTAAGATAAGGCTTACTGGAGGGGAACCTCTTGTTAGGAAAGATATAGTGGACATAGTTGGTAAGTTGCTGTAACTAAGATAAGGCTCACTGGAGAGAAAACCTCTTGTTAGGAAAGATATAGTGGACATTGTTGGTAAGTTGCTGTAACTAAGATAAGGCTCACTAGAGGGAAACCTCTTGTTAGGAAAGATATAGTGGACATAGTTGGTAATTTGCTGTAACTAAGATAAGGCTCACTAGAGGGGAACCTCTTGTTTGGAAAGATATAGTGGACATTGTTGGTAAGTTGATGTAACTAAGATAAGGCTCACTGGAGGGGAACCTCTTGTTAGGAAAGATATAGTGGAAATAGTTGGTAAGTTGCTGTAACCAAGATAATGCTCACTGGAGGAGAAACCTCTTGTTAGGAAAGATATAGTGGACATTGTTGGTAAGTTGCTGTAACTAAGTTAAGGCTCACTGGAGGGGAACCTCTTGTTAGGAAAGATATAGTGGACATTGTTGGTAACTTGCTGTAATAACCAGAAGATGACCATAGGTCTTTCCTCCAATATTGTGGAAGGATTTGAAGCTAACTGAATAGTTTTTTAGCTCACCTGAGCATATAGAGGTAATGGGGAGCTTTAAGAATACAATGATGTCTGTCTTCTGTCAGTGCATGAGGTGCGTCTTTTATCTTGTTTCTCTAGCAACTTCAGCATAAGACCCTAATGGCAGATTTAATCTAAACTTTCCAAGAACTTTCGCTTAAAGTTCAAAATCCTTTGGTACATTGCATATGCAGGTCACTAGAGCTACACATATATATAGATATTGAAAAATCTTATCGAAAACCACAATAATCAGGGCTTTAATATTAAAGTGTGTATCATTGTCTTGTAGTCCTCTAGTAAAATTGTTTCAACAAGAAAATTCGTTGAATTGATATCGCCCGTCAATATGCTTCTGGACACAAAAGTGTTATATTTGACACTCAAAAAAGCATTTTTCAAGATACAAAGGGCCATAATTCCTTTATTAACAGATGGTGTACAATGCTATTTGGCGTGCATCATCCTCTTATCCATATATAAACAGTTAAACACATATAAAGTTTCAATGAAATCCGCCAAAGCACTTCCAAGATATGGCTTCGGACGGACGGAAAGACGGATGGACGGACAACGCCAAAACAATATCCCTCCGCCAATGGCGGGGGATAATAATACCACTGGGGTCAAAACTGGTCACATGATGTATATGGACTTCTATTGTAAAGAACTTTAAAAATCTCCTTCCATGCAATTGCAACAGTCATGGTTTTGATATTTGGTGTGAGCATCTCTACAAAGTATGTTCAAATAATGCCTCTAGGGTCAAAATTTGCCCTGCCATGTTGGTTAATTGTTTTCCTTATATTTATATAGTGAACCCTAAAAAATCTTCTAAGGAACTGCATGGCCGTGAGGTTTGGTATTGCAGATTTAAGATTATGTGGTGGTTCTTTTCCAAGTTTGTTAAAATCATGCCCTTCATAGGATCAAAACTCCCCATATCCATGGGTTGCAAGATTTATGTAGACTCATGTAGTAAATAACTTAAACAATCTTCTCTGAAACCAAAATGGAAAGGAATCAAATATTGTGTAAGTAGAATTTTATGGTGGTCCTGTCAAAACTAGCTCACCATTTGGTTACTTGTTTTCCTTATATTCATTAAGTGACAAATCTACTTTACGAAAACCTCACAGCCATGAGGTTTGTTATTTGAAATATATCATCTTTAAGAGGTCCTGCTACATGTGTTCAAATCATGCCTCTGGTGTCAAAACTTGCTGTGGCTCATGGGTCAAATGATTCTTAAAGACTTACATAGTAAAAAGTTTTGTTTCTGAAACCTTAAGGGTCAGGGGTTTAACATGTTTGTAATATTTTATCAAGTTCTTCTACTAAATTTGTTGAAGTCATGCTTCTGCGGTCGAAACTTACTACGCCCTAAAGAAAACACTGTATATACACATTTAGTAAACAAAATAAAATAATAAAAATCTGCTGAAACCACAAAGGTCAAGTGTTTAATATGTGTTTTGCGACATAATATAATTGCCATCTCTTAGACTCCTAAATATGTTTAATTCATGCCCCTGTGGTCAAAATTTGCTCCAGTGGTCACTTATTACTGGTACGTGTGTTCATTTATAGTATCAACATAAATGTGTAATGTCTCAGACCATACCATATAAGATATGTGTGATAAAAAGTAAAAACTTTTATAAAGATCACAGTTCATGCACAAACATCACCAAATCTGCAATAAACAGTTTACTTTTCACAAGATTTATCTGAGGGACCGAGGGCCATAAAGCCCTCGTTTGTACTTATGTGTCCATAGTTACCATTGAAATGTGATTGCATGGGAAAATTGCATGATTTCATGGACTCAATTCATTTTTATGCCCCCCTTTGAAGAAAAGGGGGTATATTGTTTTGCACATGTCAGTCCGTCCGTCGGTATGTCCACCGAATGGTTTCCGGATGATAACTCAAGAACGCTTACACCTAGGATCATGAAACTTCAAAGGTACATTGATCATGACTCGCAGATGACCCCTATTGATTTTCAGGTCACTAGGTCAAAGGTCAAGGTCACGGTGACTAGAACCAGTAAAATGATTTCCGGATGATAACTCAAGAAAGCTTATGCCTAGGATCATGAAACTTCATAGGTACATTGATCATGACTCGCAGATGACCCCTATTGATTTTCAGGTCACTAGGTCAAAGGTCACAGTGACTTGACACAGTAAAATGGTTTCAGGATAACTCAAGAAAGCTTACGCCTAGGATCATGAAACTTCATAGGTACATTGATCATGACGTGACTCGACACACTTAAATGGTTTCAGGATGATAACTCAAGAAAGTTTACGCCTAGTATCATGAAACTTCATAGGTACATTGATCATGACTGGCAGATGACCCCTATTGATTTTCAGGTCACTAAGTCAAAGGTCAAGGTCACAGGGACAAAAAACGTATTCACACAATGGCTGCCACTACAACTGACAGCCCATATGGGGGGCATGCATGTTTTACAAACAGCCCTTGTTGAGTATCTGGTTTCCAATTGGCTGTAAATATAACTATTTATTAAACTCTTTTTTGTAATGTCGTTAAAATTGAAATAATCTTTACACAGGGGTTATTCTGTCTCTTTTCTGTCATGCTTGAAACAAACTGTATTGTGTTTTGGTTTTAGTTCATTATCCCCCGCCATAGGAGGAGGGATATTGTTTTGGCATTGTCCGTCTGTTCGTCCTTCCATCAGTCCGTCCGGCCGCTACTTTTGTGTCCGGAGCCATATCTTGGAAGTGCTTTGGCGGATTTAATTGAAACTTGGTATGAGAATATATCTGGATAAGAGGATGATGCACACCAAATGGCATTGTACACCATCTGTTAATAACGGAGTTATGGCCCTTTGTATCTTGAAAAAATGATTTTTTCAGTGCCAAAAGCACGTGTCCAGAAGCATATTGGCGGGGGATATCAATTCAACGAATTTGCTTGTTCTGTTACAGAGCAGTGAGCAATATTTAAAATATATCTAATCTGTAAAATATTCTGTTTTACCTACTATGCTTAAATCAGTTATCAGCTATAATACAGAGTGGGAGAGTTTTTCTGGGAGTTACAATTGAACCACACTCTGGAAGAAGGGGGTTGTATGCATTTGCCTACAGTGACATCCCAGATTAGCCTGTAAGGTTCCAATGCAGGACAACACTTTGCCTTTATGGTATTTTTTATCTTAAGGAAGTCTCTTCTTAGCAAAAATTCAGTTAAGACTGGCTAATCTGGGATGACATTTTACTCACACGCATTGAGCCCTGTTTTCCCAGAGCGCATTTTAATTGGATTTTCTTACAGCTGGTTTGAGTTATCTCCGTCGCTATGGACTCCAGTCAGTTGCCATGTCAACCAATGGCATCACGCTGGCCCGAAGATTACCGGAGCTTAAAGAAGCGGGTCTGGATCTGCTGAACATCAGTCTAGACACGCTCGTACCTGCGAAGTTTGAGTTTGTGACCCGACGTAAGGGCTGGGACAAGGTCATGAAAGGCATAGACACAGCACTTGAGCTTGGATACAGTCCTGTTAAGGTATGACAGCATGGTTGACTGGACAAAAATGGACATGTAAAAAATTGTCAAATGGGTGTTGCAGATTCGAAAAGTATACATAGTAACAAGATAAAGAGTATTATAAACTTGTTAGTTTCATTGGATTTATCAATTATATGACTGTGCATCTGAATGAAACAATATTGCTTGTTGTCTGATAATAAGGCTGTTGTGAATTTGTGGCATTTATTTAGATTTTGGCAAATTTACAAACCACATTTTCTGACCATTCAGATCATGTGTAAAATAATATTTATTTCTTTTTGTTCAATATTGTATTCATGAATTTTATAAAATATTAAAAATGCTGTAAATACACTGAATATGTTTGCATTATTACATTTTTTAATGACACAAATACGTATAATCACATGTTTGCAAATTCCTTTTTTTATAATTGTATAATACAACATTATGAAAGGCAAAGTACAGCAAATTGAGGCATGTGGTCGCACACATGGTCGGTATAGTCCGAAAATCTGTCTATATAGTCTAGTTTGTTTGGTCTGTGGTTCGTATACTATATTAACCAGTTCGTGCTGTTTGTGTGATTACAGGTAAACTGTGTGGTGATGCGAGGTATCAATGACGATGAGATATGTGATTTTGTAGCTCTTACGGAACATAAGGTAACAATAGGATCATGTTGTATACAGTTTAACTTTGTTTTTTCACTATTACTTATGTTGATTTAAAATCTATGGAAAATAATGAATTCCCTATTTTGTTTTTTCTTTACCTAAACAAAGGAAGCAGCTGGTAAATAGGCATGTTGCTTTAAGCAAATGCTTTATGGACAGATAATTTGACTGTTATTAAAACCACAATGTGTTTGCCTCAGCATGACAGTAGGCCATATGTCAATCAGGTCAAAAGGTTAAGTTCAAGGCCACTGTTTTAGGTCAAAGTCACATTGTATGGCATCAATAGTTTGTAGTGATATTTTTTCTTTTACCCGGCTACTAATATACAAACAAATATAGTCACACTTATTTATTTGGAAATCATTGAGACCAAAACAAACACAAAATTACTAGACACTGGATAGTAATTGAAGTCGTTTATTTATGAAGAATGCTTTACCTTGGGAATTCCATCATAACAACCTTAAAGGGGCCTTTTCACGTTTTGATAAATTGACATTTATGGAGATTTTTAGGTCCAATGTTTAAATTTATCAATTAATGACAAGCTTCAATATATGCCAAAATCTGTGAAAAGGCCCCTTAAAACTACAAATAAATAATCGTTCGTTTGAAAGTTTACAAAAGCATCCATAACATTGTGAAACATGTCCTTCTTTTGCAGAATATTGACATTCGGTTCATCGAGTACATGCCCTTTGATGGCAACAAATGGAACTTCAAGAAGATGGTGCCCTATCAGGAACTGGTGTCAGTAATCAAGGAGAAATACCCTGCCTTTCATAGAATACCTGACCAACCGAATGATACGTCCAAGGTATGCTACAAGCTTGTTCAAATATTGAACTTCATTCTGGGAAATCTGGTCATAATGATTGTGCGCGAAGTTTTGTCCCAGATAAGCCTATGCAGATGGCACAGGCTAATATGGGATGACAATTCCACCTTAATCTGGATTTAGTCTTAGAAGAAACTTCCTTTAAGCAAAATTACCATAAAAGCTGAAAAATGTGTCCCTGATTAGCCTGTGCGGACTGCCAAGAAGGATATTTAAACATTTAAATATATTGATATAATTTAAGCAATTTATAAATTTACTTTGAATGTAAGGATTTTTAAAAATGCACGGAAAATAAATGCTGAAGATTTTATCCCATCTGTGTACCACATTTTTCATTAAATTTGAATTCTGCTTGGCATTTCCAGGCTTTGATCTCCACTCAGGGAGTGGTGTCAAGATGTTTTCAAATACACAAAAGTAGTGGTTCTTCACTGGGAAAGGACTCAAAGAGAAAGAGTGTTTCAACCCTTTATCACTCAGAAACGCACTTTGAAGCATTTCAAGTCCTTTAAAAAATCAATTTTAATTTAAATCCTTTCTTAATATACTCAAGTTTGAAAGGCTTCATTTCCAACCCTAACATACTTATGAGGAGCAAACAGCATAAAATCTGAACAGACTGCTAGTTACTGGCATGATGTTCTGGTTTTATGCTATTTGCACATAGCCATTTTTACTTTGCCTCTGAGTGGAATGGGTTAACAAGCATTAGGCAATCTTTGATGCAATAGAGCTCATATTTCTATTAATAAGTTATTGTTAAAGGGGCCTTTTCACAGATTTTGGCATGTTTTGAAGTTTGTCATTAAATGCTTTATATTGATAAATATAAACATTGGATATAAAAAGCTCCAGTAAAAAATCAGAAATAAAATTTTAAAAAAGAAAGAAAGGTAACCCTCAGTGGGACTCGAACCACTGACCCTGGAGTCCAGGAGTAAAAAGCCTGCGACTTAGACCACTCGACCATCCTTCCGTATAGAATACTAGATGTATTTTATACTTTATATAAGCAATCCTCGTAGTTTCCCAAAACATAACGACAACAACAGAACTCTCCAAATTATTAATTCGTTTTGTGTTGCAACGCTTTATAATTTTCGGGTTTTTAAATTGTCACAAGATGCATATAATGGCTATTTTAGAGCATGGTAAATGTTCAGTATTACTGTTTCCTCATAAATATCATAACTAAAACGAAAATTTGCGAATCTGAAACAATTTTTTTCAATTTTGTCAATTTACCCAAACATGAAAAGGCCCCCTTAAGGGGAAAATTATTTATTTTAGCTCGATTGCAAAGTAAGTCTAAGGCTTGTTGAGAACCCGAGCATGTTTCCTGGATAGATATTGGGTTGCACTAAAGGGAAATCTTATGAACATTCCCTGTGTGGCGATCGATTGCTAGACCACCAAATTACATGGCTGACACCATATCTATTACTCCTTGAAGCCTTGTTATAGTTTAATTCTTGGTTTGTGTCTCAGGGTTACAAGGTTGATGGTTTCCAAGGGCAGGTGGGCTTCATTACGTCAATGAGCGAACATTTTTGCAGTTCATGTAACAGACTTCGGTTGACAGCAGATGGAAACCTCAAGGTATGCAATTGGTTCATGGTTTGCATTTAAATTTGCGGTTTGACTGTAAAGTCTCGAATTTCAAATTGTAAATCACTGCCTTAGGACTATAATTGCATAACATGTATTTTAAAAGATCCATGTAATCCTATGTTACTTAAAGGTGGCAGTATGATCGAATATTTGAAAGCATTCAGGGTTCAATCTTCCATTCGCAAAATTAACCAACTGTTACAAATAAGTAAATCAAGCTAAAATAAATTGTTTTTCATTACATTTTTAGCTCACCTGATTGCTCAGGTGAGCTTTTGTGACCGGTCTTTGTTTGTCGTTTGTCCGTCCGTCCACATTTGTTCGTAAACACTCTAGAGGCCACATTTATTGTCCAATCTTCATGAAACTTGGTCAGAAGCTGATCAATGAAATCTCGGTCGAGTTCAAAACTGGGTCATGCCGGGTCAAAAACTAGGTCACTAGGTAAATAAAAAGAAAAAACACTGTAGAAGTCACATTTCATGCCCAATCTTCATGTAACTTTGTCAAAATGTTTGTCTTAATGATATGTTAGTTGAATTCAAAAGTGGTTCCGGTCCGTTGAAAAACATGGCCCCCAGCGGGCGGGGCAGTTTTCCTTATTTAGCCATAGAGAACCCTTGTAAACACTCTAGAAGACACAATTTTTGTCCAATCATCATGAAAGTTGGTCAAAACATTGGTTTTATTGATTTCTTGGACGAGTTTGAAAATGGTCCAGATCGGTGAAAAAACATGGCCACCAGTGGGCGGGGCATTTTTCTCTAAATGTATATAGTGAAAACATGTGAACACTCTAGAAGTCACATTTTTGGCCCAATTTTCATGAAATTTGATCAGAACATTTGTTTCCTTGATATGAGAGTTGAGTTCAAAAATGGTTCCGGTCAGTTGAATAACATGGCTGCCGGGGGGGGGGGCAGTTTTCCTTATTTGGCTATAGAGAAATCTTGTAAACACTAGAAGTCACAATTTTTGCCCAATCATCATAAAATGTGGTCACAACATTGGTTTTATTGATATCTCGGACAAGTTTGAAAATGGTCCAGTTCGGTGAAAAAAAATGGTCGCCAGTGGGCGGGGCATTTTTCTCTATATGCATATAGTGAAAACATGTGAACACTCTAGAAGTCACATTTTTGGCCCAATTTTCATGAAATTTGGTCAGAACAAATTTGTTTCCTTGATATGAGAGTTGAGTTCAAAAATGGTTCCGGTCAGTTGAATAACATGGCTGCCGGGGGGAGGGGGCAGTTTTCTTATATTTATACATAGTTAAAAAAAGCTTGTGAACACTCTAGAAGTCACATTTTTTGCCCAATCATAATGAAACTTGGTGAAAAGATTGGTTTTATATATATCACATAATTCATGCCATAAGTATTGCCCTTAGATTGTCCAAATTTTCATTATATTATACAAAATCCTTGTAAACACTCTAGAGGTCACAATTTTGTTTCAGATTTTATGAATCTTGGTCATAATATTTATTTTTGTAAGCAAAGTTTGATGTTTGGTAAGGGGGGGTCAACTCAAAATATAGGTCACCAGGTCAAATCTTACAAAAACAAAAACACCCAATATGCCAGAGTTTTGGTTCAATAATGATGAAAATTGACCAGGATGTTTGTCTGGACAATATCAAGGTCAAGTTTGAAGTTTGGTAAAGATTGAATGAACGGACTCCTCTCAGGTGAGCGAACTAGGACCATCTTGGCTCTCTTGTCTTGTCATAAAATCCGTATTGAAAAAAACAAAATTTGTGATGTTCTGTAATATGCTTAGCTGAGAACAATTTTGAGGCAGTGGGGGGGGGGGGGGGGGGGGGGGGGGAATATTTTCCATATGCTGTGGAAGTTACAATTTATTATATGTGGAAGTTACAATTTATTATATATACAGGTGTGTCACAAATTGCAATCTTTGTTTACACAAATTGTCTATATTTAAGTTAAATTTTCTTTTAACTAAACAATACATTTTCCATAGACCCTATATGTCAACTAAATAAATAACAAAACAATGAATTAAATTGAAAATACAGCTTGTATTTTGGTATCTCTGCGTACGACCAGATGACACATTTATAACGTATGACAAAACCAAAGGTAAACAATTCACATTTTGATATAGATTTCATAATTTAATAAAGCATAAACTGCTCATATACTATATTCCTGCAGTTGATCGTTACCATGAGAAAACTTGTCAATATTTTATGTCCAATAATCTGCAATCTTTCTGCAAGAACACATTCCCCCCCCCCCTTCCCCGTTCCTACAATCCTCCATTACAAGATTTGAAAAGGGGCATGCAGTTGATGTGTGTGTGCATCCACATAAAAAAAACATTCACTGGTTCTTATTAATCATTGTCTTATGGACACGTTTATTCAGGGCTTTTTCTCACCAATTTTGGGAATATGACCTATACTTAGATAACTTAGAAATCTGCAATAAATTGGGAAAAATGAATATTGTTTAATTTATAGCATTTGAACAATTATTGATACAAAATTACATAAAATTGAAATTCCTAAGCCTTAACTTATCAGTAAAATTGATTTGAAAACTTCAAAACTGTTTGATTTTACACTTTAATTAGCAAACATGTGAAAGTCAAACCATAAATTGAGATTTCATAACTAAGTTTGCGAAAGAAAGATACTTTGTGCCAACTGGAATATCAGCTTTAAAATCATCCCAAAAAAAGTCCTGTTCTTGTTTTCATCTCATTTTATACAATCTTCATAGATATACATGTAGCTGTTTGTATGTTTCCTCAATGCTGTAATTTCAGGTGTGTCTGTTTGGCAATGCCGAGGTGTCTCTACGTGACGCCGTGCGGGGAGGCTCCAGTGACGAGGAGTTGCTGTCTGTGATCAGCGCGGCCGTCAGCCGCAAGAAGAAACAGCACGCTGGTTTGTAACATTTGTATGTGTCTGGCTCTGGGAAAACAGGGCTTAATGCATTTGCATAAAGTGATGTCCCAGATTAGACTGTGCAGTCCCCACAGGCTAATCAGAGACAACACTTTCAGCCTAAACTTAATTTAGTTTGGCTGAGACTTTCTTTAAACGAAACATTTAATTAAATCAGAAAGTGTTGCCTGTGATTAGCTTGAGAAAACTGCACTGGGACATTTTACACACATGCATTAAGCCCAGTGTCCTTAGAGGAAGGATCTAATTGTTGTTTGTCTGAACCTACATGCATTAATATTTACTTAGAGTCTGTGACATTCGCTTAAGGCATGTGCGTAAAGCATTGTCTCAGATTAACTTTTGCAGCCTACACAGGCTATCAGGGACAAAGCTTTCCGCATTTATTAAATGCTATATTTGAAGGAAGTCTATTTTAAATGGAAATCCAGTCTAGTGGAAAAGTGTTGTCTCTGATTCTGATACTGGGACAACAAATGATGACCATGCATTCAGCCCAATTGTCCCAGAGCGTGGTTCCAATGGCGTCTAATGCCTGATGATTCTTTTCATGAACAGATTCTTGTCTTGCTCAGCATGTTAGTGTTTTGATTACTTATTGCAGGAATGTTCAACCTTTCAAAGATGAAGAATCGTCCCATGATTCTAATTGGTGGGTGACAACATTTATCTGTTGCACGTATGTACATGCTGTTGAACTATTATTTCCCCCCCCCCTTTCGAAGAATTAGAAGAAGCAGGGGTATAAAGTTTTGTAACCGTCTGTAGTTTGGTAGTTTAGTCAGTCTACAGACCGAAGGAAAAAACTGGTTATTAGATTGGCGAATGTCGGCGGGTGGGCGGGCTGGCTGGCGGGCAGGCGGGGTGGAACAAGCTTGTCCGGGCCATAACTTTGTCGTTCATTGTGAGATTTTAAAATCATTTGGAACATTTGTTCACCATCATTAGACAGTGTGTTGCGCGAAAGAATTACGTCGATATCTCCAAGGTCATGGTCACACTTTGAGTTCAGAGGTCAAAAATGGCCATAAATGAGCTTGGGCGGGCCATAACTATGTCATTCATTGTGAGATTTTAAAATCATTTTGCACATTTGTTCACCATCATTGGACAGTGTTTCGCACGAAAGAATTACATTAATATCTCCAAGGTCAAGGTCGCCACAACTTAAAATAGATTTATTTTAAAACAAGGGGGTTACTATGAACAATCAGTTCAGTTTGAGTTGTCTCCCTTTATCAGACTTTTTTTTATAAATTGAAAACCTGGTTTTGTGACAATTGTGTCCCTTGTTAGAGGATGACCTACACTCATCTAATCTGTTAAGATGGTTAGTTGGGAGGAAAGAAAGACAAGTCAAGGTCACAGCGGCTGGCACAGTAAATTTGTGTTTACACAATGTCTTTATAATTGTATCATGCAAACCATTGATTTTAAGGTCACCAGGCGAAAGGTCACAGAGTCTTGTTACAGGAAATTCATTTCAGACATTTTTAGAATGCTTAAATTGGCCTATGAATACATGTATAAATATTGGTGTATAATTTGGGAGGAGAAAAAAAAACACATTTTAATTTTGAGGCCTCTGGTAAAAGGTTAAGGTCACATGAGCCTATATCAAACAATTTGTGTCTTTATGATATCTAGAGAAAGCTTTGACCTATGAGCTATGAACTAAATTGGTAGGCTGGTTACTTAAGAGGAAAGAATGACGCCTATTGATTTTGAGGTCCATAATTCAAAGTGTTTGGAACAGTAAATGTGTTTTCACCCTTCAACCTAGGATCACGAAAATTGTTTACTTGTGTGAAACTAAGACACCTTTTACCATTGAGGTCATCAGGTCAAAGATTATGGTAGCAGGAGCTTGTGTCATGAGATTTGTTTCTTCACAACATCTACAAATTCTTAGAATTTAATAAACTAGTATGTTGGTTAGTCTTTGTTTATATTTGACAAAAGAGTAACCTTAATTATTAGCGAGGCTGTTTTCGGAGAAAACCCAAGCTATTGTCATAGCCAGCTCGTATACGCCGTCCACCGTAGGCGTCGTGCTTAAACCTTAACATTGGCCATAAGTTTTTAAATATTGAAGATAGCACCTTGATATTTGGCATGCATGTGTATCTCATGGAGCTGCACATTTTGAGTGGTAAAATTTCAAGGTGAACATCATCCTTCAAGGTCTAGGGTCAAAAAAACAAAGTCAAGGAAAGTAATAAGCTTTAAATGGACATAGTTATCTGACCTGCCCACGTATATATTTTTGTTAAATAAATCAAAGTGGCGCAGTAGGCGACATTGTGTTTCTGACAAACACATTGTGGTAAAAGGTCAAAGTAATCCTTTACGGTCTATGGTAAAAAATACAGATTTAAGGGAAGTAATAAGCTTTAAAAAGGGAGAAAATTATTCAATATTGAACATAGCCACTTTATATATTTGGCATGCATGTTTATGTCATGGAGCTGCACATTTTGAGTTGTGAAACTACAGTCATGGTAGTGGCTTTAAATTATTTGCTACTAAAAATAGAGATTTGTTACAGACAATTATTTTAAAGGGAAGTAATTTATATAATTATAAATCTCATATTATATATTTCCTTACCAAGAATTGAAGTTCTTTTCACAGTTACTGTACAGATTTATTATTTTGATTATTTATAACCCAAATGATTGATTTGTCAATATTTTCTTTTAATGATATAATTATAATTTCTTTGATGTTCATTACATACCTGTGGACTTATGTCCATAGATACATGATCAACTTTGGCTATGATCTCTTTTAAACCACAGGCCTTGGTTGTCAGTGATGTCTGACATGGTCATAATTGACTGTGAGACCCTCCCCACCCCCCCACCCCCACCCCTGATTGGATTGGACAAAATTCAAGGGAAGTAATGACCTTTAAAGGGACATGATTTCTATACCTGACAAATGATAAATAGAAATGTTATTTCAATGCGGCGCAGTAGGGGGCATTTTGTTCTGACAAACACATCTCTTGTTGGGTCACTAGGTCAAAGGTCAAGGTCACTGTGACCTCTAAAAAAAAAAAAAATCTGACAAGCTTTCTCAGCCGAGCGTGGCACCCGTTATGCGGTGCTCTTGTTTGTATATAAAGTGATCTTAGGTAATGGTCACTGTGACGACTTTGCTTTGGGGAGTGGCATACATGTTTTACAAACATCTCTTGTTATATATACAGTATAGTAATGAATCTAATTATCTGACTGTTAATAATGTGTGTATTTTGTGTTTTTGTTTGAGTACTTTTATGAAATAAAATAATAACAATTTATTAGTTATTGAAATCCTGAGGTATATTGTCTTCATAGATGTAGGCGTAAATCATATCTTGTGTGGCTGCTACATGTATGTTATGAAATCTTATGCTAAATTTAAAAGCTGTTGTACATTCAAATATTCATTCAATAACATCTGTGTCCGGGTAACTTTGTATAAATCCCAATTATGTAACACAAGTGTTCAAAAGTTTATTATAATGATTCGTAAATGCTATACTTTTTTCTTTGGTTTTCAGGTGATGCATTGCTGTGCAATGGATTGTCCCTTCAAGCTGGAATTTCCTTAAATATGCGTCAAAATGGTGCTCAAACTATCCATGTGTCTACTTTTCATACGGTTGCTGTCTTAAATAATGATGACAAATCAGATGATAGCAACCATAGACGTGTTTCGTATAATAAATATAATCAGAAAATCAATGACAGTGAATCGATGAACTCTTCTAACCAGACAGGCAATATGCAAAACAATTATTCAGAACCAGGGAGCAGTTTTATTGATGAACAGTTCTTTGGAAGCCTTGCAAATGAGTCATCTGCTTCAAGTGAAATTCATCATTTGCAAGACGGATTGTCGATCGTTTCTGCTACCTCTGATTTCAGTGAAAAACATAATATAAACTCCAAGTACAAATCTAACATGAACTTTGTGGATGAACAATATTTTGATGCTGTGGTTAATCAAAGTAAAACCATGGGCCGGTACTCTTCTGAAATATTTTCTGTAAAAGACCAACAAGAAAATTTGACAAATGATCATCTATATATGCCAGTTAATGCTACAGACGTACAGAATCCAATGAACATTCTCAGTACAGGTTATAATGCAACCTCTGAACATGAAAGATTTTGGACTTTGTTTGGTGAAGGCTATTCTCCTTCTGATTTAGAAAATCTCAGGAAATTCACTACCATTAAAGATCATTTGAGTCCAAATGTGATGGAAACAAACAGCGAAACAAACAATAATAGCAAGTTTTGGGAAGAATATGGTCACAATTTTCAAACTTCAAATAATTCTGTGAATACTAATGCTGGTCAAGGTTTGCACAATGAGAATGAAGAAAAATATTTGAATTCTAGCGACCTTCCAAAGCTCACCCATACAGATGATGCCGGCAAACTAAACATGGTTGATATCAGTAAGAAGTCAGACACGCCTCGGGTGGCGGTTGCTACGGGTTACGTTCTCCTAAATGAAGTGGCATACAATCTCGTACTAACAAACAAATTAAAGAAAGGCGATGTTTTAACGGTTGCAAAGATTGCAGGAATCAATGCAGCAAAAAGGACAAGTGACCTAATTCCACTGTGCCATAATATCCCGATTTCAAAAATAGATATTAACCTTGAACTTGTTGAAAACTGTCATGCCATTAGAGTCACCTCCCTTGTCAAGACTCATGGTAAGACTGGAGTAGAGATGGAAGCTATTACTGCCGTTGCCATAGCTGCAGTTACCGTGTATGACATGTGCAAGGCGGTCACGAAGGACATTGTGATCACTGACATACGTCTTGTGCATAAATCTGGGGGAAAGTCTGGGGAATTTAATGCAAAATAGGGTTCTCTGGATTAGATATGTATTTCACTTGTACATATTGTTGTCGCTTACCTTGAAGTTACTTTTTTTAAATCTGTTCCTAATACTATTTAATGCAATAATACACCCAATCTAATTGAGTTTTTGCTTATTGATGTGGCCATCGTATTGTTGTTCATACAGGAGTGAAATGTCTGTTAGGTTTTTCATTGTTGTGTATATTACAATTGACTATTGTCAATTCCAGTTTCTGGTTTTATGTATGAAATATATATCGTTATTGTTTTTGATGAACTTTTTTTTAATGTTAATAAAATTGCTGATACACAGAAGTAGTTAATAATGTTACATTAGGCCAAAAATAATGTTGGATATTTATGTTATTATTATTGCTATTGTTATTTTAAGTTGTTTAAGGGGTTAATACATTTATTTTATTATTGTTGTCATAAAAATAATGATAATTATAAGAATTGCATTGCCACATTTTTAAGCATTCAGTGGAATAATGATGATTTTGTCTTGTTTGTTTATTTTGATAATACTAAAATAAATGAAAAGAAAATATCTCAGGTTGGTTACTTCTGATAGCATGTGATATCAGACCAGTCTGATATGGTGTAGAAAAGGTGAGTTCACCGCCCCTGTAATTTTTGAGTCTTGCTTAATCCATTAATGCTTTAAAAAGAATTAAATGTTCTACCAGTTATTACTTAATGTTTGATTTATATGCATTGAACATAAACTTTTCATTTCCATCTAACTGATTTTATAGATTGTGTATGTATGTAGTTTGTTTTTTATAAGAAAATGGAATTGTTTTAATTGAAAATTATGAATAAAATATATTAAACTGATTGTGGTGTCGACTGTTGTAGCATTGGTGTACTGCACATTTTAACAAACGTAGGATTCAGTGATATTTGGCACACTAGTCAGTAAGATATGGGTTGGTACAATTATAATAAATGCCATTTTATTTACTCAAGAAAAATGTTATAACGCATCACAGGCAATGAAACGCTCTGATTTTTTAAATGATAATTTAGCTACACTATGGTTAGCTCGAAATTATTGTACATTTTACCCGTAAGATATTAATATTTGCATTTTTACAATTTGCAGATAATCGAACTGAAATTTCTATTTGGTGCGGAGAACATTAATAAATTATAATACAGTGATTTTTAACACCTGTTATGTGAATATATGTATTACATAGATATATACACTTTGCAACTCAATGGCACTGTTTATAAAGCAGGTCACGGTTGTTCTTATCAACAGCATGCACGCTGTTGCCCATATATGAGGCAACGGAACGCTGTTGATTAAATGAAACAATTTGAAACAAGTAATTTGTTTTCCAACTGTTTAACGCTACCGAGGAGAGCATGCTTTAAACAGAACGCATTTAAGTAAAATCTAAAATATGGACAATTTGTACACACTTTGGTGTTAATTTTCATATATGAGAAAAATGTGGCGTGAATGTAACGCGAAACAAAGTCATGAATATATAGAGAATACTAGGTTAGCGTTGAATACAGAGAAGTTTATGTTGCGAGGCTTAGAACGCCGGAAGCGCGAGCCTTGGCGAGCGCTTTCGGTGTTCGAGCCGAGCAACATAAACTTCTCTGTATTCAACGCTAATCCTAGTATTCTATTTATCCCATTTGATTTTTTCAACGTGACATTTAACATAAATAGATCTAATAACCTTAACAATAATTTTAATTCAGTCATAAAAGCGCTTAAAATCTAACAAATGTAACCATGCGTAGTGATATACATGTATTTGTTCTGGTACGCAAAATAGTCTTTAAAAAATTCACACACAAACTGTAAAACAAGTAAAAAATATCACCATATGCCTACATTCAATTTTACGCAGTATGCGAATTTTAACACATTACGACCGCGAAAAGAAGATTTTACTTTACTATAATTCATTTTATTTTCGAAAGAAAATGATCAAATCCAATATGGCGGCGATTGCTCCTGACAAAATGCTGTCGATGTCAACATACATGTACACCATCGACGACCTAGTTCTGGCTACCATAACTTTATGTCGCTTTTTATGATTTTTGACTGGCGCGACTTTGTACAGGTCTTTCAATACTAAATAAACTGTACGCTGAAGTTTCTTTAGCTATCGAAGACCTTGACAATTTTGACGAGTAAACAGACAATTGCAGCGACTGACACTTTATTTGACAAAATATACAGGGCAATACGTTTTCCGACTTCGGACGAATTTAAGGACGCGCAGAACGTGTTTTTTATAAAATGTTATGGGTATGCCGTGTGTGATCCGATGCATCAATGGCGCCCATGTTAAAATCATTTCCCCGAGAACAGGGAACGACAAAAGTACAAACAAAAATCAAAACACGTAAGAACTAGTATCTTACCTTTAATTATCCTTTAAAATCCATCTAATAATCCATTTAACTCAATAATTGACGATTTTGCATCTAGGGTCTTTAATAATTATTTTAGCATAGTTAAATAAAGACCCTTATGCCATTCTATCACTTTATTCAAATGAGTTTATGAACGCGATAAACTTTCTTCTTCGTCACACGCTACGTCATGTACTCTACATTACTGCTGTTCAAATGAACCGGAGCAGTTTATCTAATAATAGCCGTTGGTAAACTCGGTTGCATTTGCAGATTTCTGCATACAAACATAATTATGTTTAAACTTGCACAATGTTTTATTTATCTATGGTAAATGCCCTTATTGTACGAGAAAATAATTTAATATATAAATACACAAAGAATGGAAAACATTCCAGTACACAACAGATAAATAAGTAGAAAATACCCGTGTACAAAATGGGACGTTCCCAATTCCAGTGTGGTGCTATTTTTACCATCTTATACTTTACACAGCTCTATGCCTAACGTGAATTAAATAGGAAAGCAAACATAGCAGATTATTCATGAACTGTGCGATATGTGTATGGCTTGTTGTACATTCTTAATATTTAAGTTAAATGTCAAAAGTATATGCTTTGGTTATAAGCAATGCACATTACACGAAATAAGGAAAATGTGATCAATTGACAATTCAGATATGTCGACATACAGTACATGTAGAAAAAATGTGAAATAAGTCGCGTTTATAATAAATCGTCAAAAAAATGAGGAAAATGACGCAACAAGTATGCCATTTTATGACGCCATCAATCAGCTGATTCATTATACGGATGGCGAAAAATTATGTCATATGACTAGTTTTAAAGGTTGAAGGTCGTATAATTTTGAAGCTTAAGTTTTGTCGACTTTGTTATAAATAAAAAAATAACAAAACAAAAATCGTGTAATTTCATATTTTATTTCAACATTTCTTTTGGTGAATATGTCAGATATATGTTTTTCTGCAAAATGTGCACATTTTCTTCTAATGGGTGACCTTAAAATTCGATCAATGAACCAAACAATATCGACCTAATTTTAGCGCATATCGCATGACGTCATTTAAAAAGTAGTCCGTGCACGCGACAGGTATATTCCACAGTGTTGAATACAAGCAAGTATATCCCACAACGTGTTATACCGTCAATGTCGCAGTGAAAATGGGATAAAAGAACCGCTCAAGCCGTCTTGGCAGTATTTGACGTCGAAACAAATACATACCAGTCTATTATTAGTTGACGACGTCTCTAGGCAACGCAGACGCAGTCTTTACGTGAACTAGTTAGTGGCAGCAGACGAACATTTGCTATAAGCGAACACTATATAAAAGTGCAGTTGTATAAAATTACAATCATCAAACATGAAACGGTAAATGTTCAACATCCGGAAGCAAATATTAGCTTATCTTAATACGAGACGAGAAATACTATATGTGGCATTATCTTATCATTTCACGGAGAAAACGCATCAAGAAAAACGAACCCAGTACAATTGACTTAAGCTTTAATTATTTATTTTAATTATGACACATGTTCACTACATACAGATACTTGTAAAACATTTCATTGTATAGACTCTAGTAAAAGTTGACTGAATACTTTCCAATAAATGGACTTCCAGATCAGATAATCTTATTCATTTCAAAATCTGTAATGAAAATCATTTCAAAATTTAACGCAAAATCCTACCAAAACCATCTACAAAACATTCGACATCTATGTTTAAATGTTATTTTTGTTTGTATCTATGTTTAAATATTGTATTTGTTTCTTATATATTTTTGTTTTCTAACGCAGTTATATTCCAAACCGTGAAATATTGCGACCATGTTAAACTTTACAGGAATGACCAAATCGCGCCGGGTGGAAAACTACCGCACTGGAGTCATTGCACAGAGACCGGGCTTGACAGAGTGCACGAGGAATCATGCTTTGGCAAAAAAAGACCTAGCGACCTCAACGGATTATTGAGAAAGCCGAATACGCACAGTATTACCGCATATATTCATGGTGTGTACAAGATAAAACCTAGTTGCTATTTGACTTATATTGCCCATATTTTGTCTGAAACCCTTATAACCAGATATTCAC
Source organism: Dreissena polymorpha (assembly GCF_020536995.1). Lineage (NCBI taxonomy): Eukaryota > Metazoa > Mollusca > Bivalvia > Myida > Dreissenidae > Dreissena > Dreissena polymorpha. Next base: position 90,816,900 of record NC_068357.1, on the reverse strand, counting down.
CACGTGTCGCTAGTAAAAGTTTTTACATTTTGCGAACAAAATGTACAGAATTTCATGTTTACTTATTTAACAATATTTCCAGACGTGTCAATTAGGTATTTATGCCATACATTGTTTTTGGTTAATGTTTAAAATTAATGCATTATGTAATTATTTCGAATGAGTCAAGTGTGTTTCACGTTTATTAAACATGCGTATGCAGTCAACCAAAATGGTTTATTGTTTGCATTTTTAGATTCAAAACCAAGCAAAAATGAAATCTCATATGGGACAGTTCCCGACAGCGCCAATCCCGCTTTGAACCAGATTGCGAGATATATGGAAGCTGAAAACATCAAACGCCAGCTCGGTGAAAGAAGAGCACAGGAATGCTACACGGCGGCCTCTATCCAGGAATATAATGAGGCCTGGCCGAAGCCAAGTAAAATACCTGCACAGTTTCAAGATGACCGCCACTTCGCGGCAAACCGTGTCCGTAGCCAATACGTGGCCGAAGTGAGGGAATGCTATTCTTACATCTCCGAACAGTATGACCCTGTTTTACGTGATAGAGATCTAGATAATAGACGCCAGAGTCTGCTTGAAAAGAAGATGATAGAAAACGAAAATAAACAAGCTGAAATGAGAAGGGAAGCGGAGTTGGATTTAGCGAGACAGGAGTTGCTGCATAAAAAAGAACTCGAAAAATTCAAGAAAAGACGTAAGAAGAAACACTCTGAAAGCGGCCTCACCGCAGTGCTTTCAAATGAGAGCCAAGCTGTGATGAAATATGACGAAACGAGTGTTGATGGGATCGATTCAGTTGCCCATTTCTCGCCTTGCACAGGAAAACAAGTGGTTAAACATAATGATGTAAATAAAGGTCTTTATAAGAAACATGAAGCGCAAGAAAACAACGACGATACTATAAACATAAAGGTGGAGAAATATGCAAATGCGAAGAATGCCTTAAACAAAAACCCAGACGTGTGCGGATATGAAAACGACATGATCAGAAAACTAGATGGAAACGAAGTAAGATTTAAGAAAGCCTATTACAAAAGTCCTGACGTGCAGGGATATAAGAACGAGATGATCATAAAAATAGATGCTGTAGATGATTGCTTGGAGAAAGCCGATAACAATAACCAATACGAGCATGTTAATAAAAACGATGTTACCAGGATGTTTGATGTGAAAAAAGCCTTTAAAGAAAGCGAAAACATGGTGGATTATGAAAACGATATTGTCAGAAAACTTGTTGCAAATATATGCGATATAAAGAAAGATGAAAAGATTAATGCGAAAGAAAGTGAAGTGAGAAATGACGCTTTAAACAAAATAGAGGTTCATAGAAATAATGTAAATGAAAGTGTAGTTAATACAAAAATTGACACAAGTGAGATTGCTGCTGCTCCTCTTTGTGGGAATCCGGACTGGACACCGGAGTCTATGATCCAACGCATTAGGAGGTTAAATCTGAAATACCCCATGGGTCACAATGGCACGAAAACCGAACCAGCTACGCCAAAGTGCGATAAACCGGAAACAACAAGCTACGCCAATACCGAACCAGCTCCGCCAAAATGCGATAAACCCGAAACAAGAAGCTACAATAGGGCAAGAAGATATAAATTTATTGAAAGCGGACCTGCATTCGATTTTGTGAAGAATTGCAACTATGTACCAACCCCACCGGCGTGCAAACCAAAGGAAGATTTAGTGTCAGTTGCTAAAAATGATACTGACTGTATTGCAGACAACACCATTCAGCGAATTAAAGATGACCTGAAAGCCAAAGGCGAAACAGAGCTCAGGAATGCTGAAATGAGGAAGGGCTATGGTGGCATTTCTTACATGATTGACACGAACACGTTTTGCCCTTCGACCAGCAGACGCGAGATCACACGAGCCCACGAAGAGGTCGTGACAGGACAGTTCCGGAAACACGAGAAACCAGCCGTCATGAGCTGGAATGCTACCACCGCCAAGATGAAGGTCGGATTCAAGTCTAAAATAAGGAAAGAGCAGGACCAAACTTCCGGCGATAAAACCTGAACTTTTATAGCGTTAATTAGGATATAATTTATGAACGGAACATTTATAATTATCGTATGCAATAAAGATTGTTGTTTTTACTAAATCGAATAATTATGTTTTACGATTTTTGTGTCATTTTTATCCTAACAGATGTGCATGTCGTGCAAATTCAATTGTAATTGCGTTACAAGTTCCCATGTTAACAGTTTCAAACAAAAAGAAGCAGGCAAACCCACCCAGTTCAAAACGAGAGCGACAAAATCATAACGCGATATGTCAGCAAAATATTGCAAAGGTAGGACCGGCATCCGACATAAGCCCGCCGGTGGGGGGAAATTGTCAACCCGGGGATCAAATGCTCACATATTTATTTAAAAAAAACACAACCGTGTCCAGTCATAATTCGATTTACTTTAGTCTGTTGTATATGTTATAATTGCATGCGTATTTGTTAATGCTTGCATTACAAAAATAATCACACGGCCAACATTTGTCACGATCAAGTATACATCAAACAAAAGAGCACATTTTTATGTATTGTCACCAACCACTATTGTTAATTTAGTTTATAGGGATATGTGTGAGAAAACATATTGTTAAAGTCTGTACATAACCGGTATATTAAATACAGCGATGATGTTTTGTGTTTGAAGTAAATTGGTTCGGGCACCAACCATTTGTGAATATGCAGTCATCGTGCACGCGTGTGAAGCGAATGGCATCCGCTGGCGACTTACAACAACAGTATTGAATAAGCCATTGGATCCAAGTCAACTATAATACGCTATAATTCTTGATTGACCGTTAGAAATTAGTTCATGAATAAAGCTCCGTGTCCAATTCAGAACGTAAATTAAACCAATTAAAAGACGCGTCATTTAAAGCGTTGTGCATGCAGGTGTGTATGCGATTCAATATTTTAATTATTAAATGTATCTCCGGCTTCACGATGTCATTGATAAATCTAACGGTATATAATGAAGTAGTATAATGTTAACAACGGAATATGCATCTAAGAACCAAGCGGTCTGAAAAGGCGAATCTGATCGCAATATACGTTTCCAAGTTGAATTCTTAAGCATATTTTTAAATAAAGCAATGGTGATTCCCTTCATGCTTTCTTTAAGCGGAAAAAACAACCTCATTATACTCAGAAAGAGTTAAATATTTTTCAAACTATGCTTCAAGTTACCTTTTCACTTTTTTTTAAATATGAATTGTCGAATTACTCTTAAAACAATTTATTACGAGTAATGATTTGCGAGCTGTTCACAAACAAGTGCCATTAACCGGCAATTGTGAGTAGAACTAACTACTGTTTATATATAACACTGCATATCCTGACGCAGTGACGCTACCAGTTATTGATAACATGCAGAGAACCTAGATTGCGTCCATGGAATTTAGTGGAATGTAATCTGAACATAGGTAGGGTAGCGTTCGCTCACTAATTGTCAATTAGTTTGTTTAAAAATGGCGAAGCAGTCAGTCGATCCCAATTTCGCTAAAAATCTGTTCGTTCACAGTCAAACAAGGTAAAAAGCGATGAAAGGTTTTATTAATAGGATGTTTTATTAATTTTAAGCTGGATTTATGTATTTCTTTTGCATCTGGCTTTCACTAACAGTTAATAAGTGGAAGTCATATCACAATGCGTTGCTAGGGACTCCAGCCTAGGCAAAGACCATTTAAGAATGTTAATTCTAAATTACTTTTTTCCTCAATTCTTTCTCAGTTGAATCATTGTTTTTTATTAAACGCTACTATGAACGTATATCCAGCATCAGCAGTATATATGATGGTTTTACTTTAGATTCCAGAACCTTTCTTGCAAAGTGCACAACTGTATAAATGATTAATAACAGGAACATGAACAAAAAGTTCCAAGATTAAGTATATTGTAAAATGTGACCTACTAAATAAGTTATCCTTGCAACAAAAAAAACAACAAAGACTGCTGAAGTTTATAAGTTCTTACATTCATAAAAAAGGTCAATGTTTTCAAGTGCAGAATACAACATTTGAAACTTATTATCAAACAGGCGATTCATTTTAAGCACCTTGTTGATCTCTTATTTAACATGCCTTTCTATAATAGCACACTAAAAGTACACCTGTTTTAAACTTTAATATCATAAATGAAAATTATTGATTGCCTAGGTTAATATATAAAACAGTACATTTCTAGCATTTTTCCCTTCCAATTTTCAGAGTACCCAAGTACTCCCGTACCCATGGCCAGGTTCCTCAATTGTATGTACAAGAATGGAAGACAGACATGAAAAATAGGGAACTCATTATAAAGGTGGGCTACAAATAATTGGAAATGTGTAACATATGGTTGACATTGAAGATCACCTGTTATGACAGTACTCTTAAATTAAAATATGAAAATCCCTACTAACAGCTGCAACTGGGCATGGCATTTTGTTAACATTTTGTCTATTATATAAGATTATAATATTTTTGTATGATATATAAAACAATATGTTTTTTTTTTAAGGATTCTTTTTTTTTCATTTGAAAAAATAGAAGTTTTGAAGGATTCATTTAATTTTTTCATTTGAAAAACTAGAAGTTATTCTCAAATTGTAGATGTAATTCTAACTTCCATTAAGCTCTCATTCTTTTACAGAATGCAGAACTAGGTGGGGTTGCACACTATGAACACGACGAAAATCTGTTTCTAAATAAGCGCGAACAGATGACCTACAACGTAGAAAGTTGGAACCGCGTCAATCGGAAATGCCGCTTGCCTGATAGGGAGCAACTGCTACGCCCTCCTTTCCACCACGAGACATCCAAATATCAGAGTGAACTAATGTTCCGACGTGATGCATAAGAACTTGCAATAGTGGCTTGTTATGTTTAATTACTGTTTTTGTTTTGTTTTGTGTTTATGCTGTAAAAATGTAATGCCTTAAATTGTGGAAATTTGTAATATTTTCCAAGGTCAAGTTAAGCCAGTTAAGAGATTTGTGTAATGTTAATGGTTAAAACAAAGATGGTCTGGTTAAGCAACAAGGTATCATGCTTAATAGGACTTTATCTGTTTAATTAAAATAGGCTCCTATACATAATGTTGGACATTTAATAATTCCACTTTTCAGTTTAAGTATCTCACAAATTCAAACAGTATTTTAATTCTGATACAGTATTATATACCAGAGTGTTTATCTTGTTAAAACCATATTTATAAAATGCATAATATAAAGGCTTTTTGTGTGTATATCTAGATGTTGTCTATCATTATTTTTCTTTATACAATACATGTATGAGTATTTTATGAGATATCATTACTGGTAATAGAAAAAATAGATCAGATGTAGGAATATATATATCGATATTTGTTTCTTTAATAAATCCTGGAAACTGCTTATTATATAAATATTATTTTCATGGGTTTTATTTGGTAGCATGTTTGTATGTTATCAAGATTCTGTGGTAACTTTCAGAAAAATTGCTTAAATTTCTTCTTAATCTGAATTCAATTGACAATGACAAAATGTGTTTTTGCATCTCTGTGAAAAATCTGTTAAAACACGTTGTCCATTTATAATTTCATTATCCCTTACTTGTCATATTTAAACACCTGTTATTGTTTTTATTATATATTTATATTCACCTGTTGTTAGTGTTGTGTTTACATAAAAAATAAAGCAGTCATCTTAAATATTATAAGTTATTGTATTTTTTTTTTATCCCACTGGTTTTAATCTCCTGTATGTAATCATTAATCTTAAACCTTAATGACATACAATGCCATATACTTGTATCAAGGGCCAAAAGTACCCATGTTTAATCCATGAGGTACTAACTCCAAGACCAATGTCTTTTAAGACTGATAAATAAGTCATACTAAATCCAAGACACATGTTATTTACATCATTCTGATTGATTAGATACAAAATCCAATACCAATTTTGTTTATGTCTAATAAGTTACTAAATCCAAGATAATGTTCTTTACATCTGATAAATTAGACACTTAATAAAAGACAAATGTTCTTTACAGCCAATAAATTAGATACTAAATTTAAGATAGATGTTCTTTATGTCCGATAAAGTAGATACAAAATCCTTGACAGATGTTCTTCACATCCTGTCAATTACCTGTATTTACTAATTTAAATCGAAGACAAATTTATGTCCAATAAATAACAACCAAGATTTTTTTCCGGGGAAATCAAACAACAGATAGAATAATATTTTACTCTAAAAGCCTATAATACTTCATTATTTATTTTAAGTGGACAAGAACTGTAATGACTGTATACCAAAACAAGAGGGCCTGAAAGGCCCAAAGTCGCTCACCTGAGATAACAAGATATTATTTGGACGAATCTTCTGACCAAGTTTCACAAAGATCGGAAAATAAATGTGGCCTCTAGAGTGTTAACAAGGTTTTACTATAGCCATATAAGGAAAAATGCCCCGCCCCCTGGCAGCAATGTTTTTTAACCAACCGGCATCATTTTTGAACTCATCCAAGATATTATCAGGATGAATCTTCTGACCAAGTTTCATGAAGATCAGACAGTAAATGCAGGCTTTCTACTGGTCCCTACTTTTCCCTATTTTTTTTTCTTAACCCTAAAAAAATAGCCCTACTATCCCTACTTTTTCATTTTGCAAGTAAAATAAATAAAATGTAAAATGAAGGCTAACATGATTCATTTTTTAGATATTTTGCAGAATTTCGATTCATTATGAATCTTTGTAATGAGTACAGTTCAGATGTTTTTGGTGATCACCTAGTGATGTCCATCCTTGCAAGCACCATGGTTCCTTGGCTAGTCAGTCCAGACATACTGGTCTTTAGGTAAGATAAGATCTTTTTTCATTGTGAAAATACATGAATGTTCTATTTAATCATAACATATGTGCTTCTTGAAATAGAGGTGACAGATATGCACGAATAATCTGGACTTTACACTGCCAAGTTTCTTTTTTCCCAATGATGCTACTAGCTGAGGGAACCCACAAATGCCATGCTGTGTTTTAAACCTTATGGGTTAAATTCGTAATTGCAGATGCTGCTTTCCTTTCTTACAAAATACATTTAAGTTTATATGTAAAGCTTGCTTTTCCTAACTGTCATATTAAAGGGGCCATCCAACAGATTTTGGCATGTATTGAAGCTTGTAATAAAACAATTTAAAAAAGGAAAACATAGCAACCCTAAATAGGGCTCGAACCATTGACCCCTGGAGTCCTGGAGTAAAAAGTCTCGCGCCTAGACCACTCGACCATCCATGCTCATGCTTAGAGCGGATGTATTTTTTACTTATATAAGCAATCCTCGTAGTTTCCCAAAATAAAACGACAACAACAGAACTTTCCAAATTTTTCAATCGTTTTGCATCGCAAGACGCTATATAATTTTCAGGTTTTCAAATCATCAAAAGATGCATATAAAAGATATTTAAGAGCATGGTAAATGGTCAGTAGTACTATTACCTCAAAAATATCATAACTAAAATGAAAATTTTCTAATCTGAAACAACTTTTTAATTTTGTAAATTTTACCAAAACATGAAATCTAAATTTTATTTAATCATAAATAACCTCACAAAAAAGTGAGGGAGTTATATGCCATTGTTTGTCTGTCCGTCCATCGGGCTGTCCATAGCCCATAGTTTGTGTCGCGCAGAACTCAAAAGTATAACTGCAAGAGCCATCTTTCTGTGAGTAGTTGTCAGCATGTGAACTTGTATACCTGAGTATTTTGATGCAAGTGTATCAGATATCTATGGAGTTATGGCCCCTGATTTAGCAAACAATAGGAATCTTTGTCAGACAGAGCCAAAGTGTGGGGGCATCTTTTTCCTATGGACACACATCTACTTTAAAATTAATAAATTGATTAGAATTTGATTAACACCGTGGCATTTGTTGTTTGATATACGACACTGCATTGACCAACTGCTTTGACCAGCCTTGATTTGCTTTGTGTCAATACTACAATGCATGTTGCAGCAGTAACATACTAAGAACTTTGATCCATACAATGCCATTTTAGTACTATAACTAGTTAGTTTCAGTATCATAAAAATTACAATTAATATGGTTCATGTAGATATTGTAGGCCCATAACTAAATGAGTATATTACTTAAATGTTTGGCCAGTGTATTGAAGCCAGCATATCCTATTCCACCTCATTGTGTTGTAGATTGCTTTTTATGTATATTAAATGCTGAGCTTGTGTGTGTTTTTTTTTGCATACTTTTTGCATAAATGTAACCTTGCAATCAAGTATGTTTTCTAACTGCTTATGATCATGGATACAACACACAATGGTACATGCCAATACTCATGCTTATGTAGTATCTGTTTAGCTCTTACACTTACTAATATGTATGCTTTGAAACTTATTTTACTTAACCCTTTACTCCATGTATACTCATTTTAACACCTTTGCAAACGGAATAGACTTTAGTCTCGGTTTGCTTGTACAATTATAATAAAAATATAATTCTTCACTATTGCCTGTGGTGAGAAAATTCTTTGTTTTAGTACAGTGCAAGAATACTTGTATATTCATAGTGGGTAAAGTTTGGTACATATTCATGCAGGAAAGGGTTAATACTAAGGGCTTTTGTACTTTGCTTTAAAAGATTTACAGTGTATGTTTTGAATGTCATGTTATTGTATTCCATTGTGTAAATTGGTGTAAAATGAGAAATAACAAGAGTGCCAAACTGTCACAAGATACGCCCGTTTTAAGACTTTGGACAACTTGATAACTTTACCATGACCCATATTTGAACTTGACCTACATATCATCTAGACACAACTTCTGACCAAAGTTGGTGAAGATCTGATGAAAACTACTTCAATTAGAGAGCAGACACCATGCTAAATGCTTGAAATGCACTACGGGACCTCGTGACCTAGTTTTTAACCTGGCAAGACCCATATTTGAACTTGACCTACATGTAGATATTGTCTAGACACAACTTCTGACCAAAGTTGGTGAAGATCGGATGAAAACTACTTCAATTAGAGAGCACTTGCTAAATGCTTGAAATGGTTTAAGTGACCCTGTGACCTAGTTTTTGACCTGGAATGACCCATATTCCAACTTGACCTAAATACTGTCTAGATACAACTTCTGACCAAGTTTGGTGAAGATTGGATGAAAACTACTTCAATTAGAGAGTGGACACCATGCTAAATGCTTGAAATGCACTAAGTGACCCTGTGACCTAGTTTTTGACCCAGCATGACCCATATTCGAACTTGACCTAGATATTGTCTAGATACAACTTCTGACTAAGTTTGGTGAAGATCGGATGAATACAATTTGAATTAGAGTCCGGACAAAGTGGCGCCGTTGAAAATGCACTAATTGACCCTATGACCTAGTTTTTGACCCGGCATGATCCATATTCGAACTTGGCCTATATATCAACTAGATGCAACTGCTGACCAAGTTTGGTGAAGATCGGATGAATACAATTTGAAATAGAGTCCGGACAAAGTGGCCCCTTTGAAAATGCACTTATTGACCCTATGACCTAGTTTTTGACCCGGCATGACCCATATTCGAACTTGGCCTAGATATCAACTAGATGCAACTGCTGACCAAGTTTGGTGAAGATCGGATGAATACAATTTGAATTAGAGTCCGGACAAAGTGATGCCTTCCGCCCGCCGCCCGCCCGCCCGCCCGCCGCCAAGGGGTTTCACATAATACGTCCCGTATTTATACGGGCAAAGTTGGTGAAGATCTGATGAAAACTACTTCAATTAGAGAGCAGACACCATGCTAAATGCTTGAAATGCACTACGGGACCTCGTGACCTAGTTTTTAACCTGGCAAGACCCATATTTGAACTTGACCTACATGTAGATATTGTCTAGACACAACTTCTGACCAAAGTTGGTGAAGATCGGATGAAAACTACTTCAATTAGAGAGCACTTGCTAAATGCTTGAAATGGTTTAAGTGACCCTGTGACCTAGTTTTTGACCTGGAATGACCCATATTCCAACTTGACCTAAATACTGTCTAGATACAACTTCTGACCAAGTTTGGTGAAGATTGGATGAAAACTACTTCAATTAGAGAGTGGACACCATGCTAAATGCTTGAAATGCACTAAGTGACCCTGTGACCTAGTTTTTGACCCAGCATGACCCATATTCGAACTTGACCTAGATATTGTCTAGATACAACTTCTGACCAAGTTTGGTGAAGATCGGATGAATACAATTTGAATTAGAGTCCGGACAAAGTGGCGCCGTTGAAAATGCACTAATTGACCCTATGACCTAGTTTTTGACCCGGCATGATCCATATTCGAACTTGGCCTATATATCAACTAGATGCAACTGCTGACCAAGTTTGGTGAAGATCGGATGAATACAATTTGAAATAGAGTCCGGACAAAGTGGCCCCTTTGAAAATGCACTTATTGACCCTATGACCTAGTTTTTGACCCGGCATGACCCATATTCGAACTTGGCCTAGATATCAACTAGATGCAACTGCTGACCAAGTTTGGTGAAGATCGGATGAATACAATTTGAATTAGAGTCCGGACAAAGTGATGCCTTCCGCCCGCCGCCCGCCGCCCGCCCGCCCGCCCGCCGCCAAGGGGTTTCACATAATACGTCCCGTATTTATACGGGCGTATAAAAATTTCAGGTGCCTGTATTTCAAGGATGGGCAGAACAAGGCATTCTCACAGCATCAGGTGGACTAGAATATGTATAAATTTAACGGTAATTCGAGCTGAAAATGGTAATAATTTTCTTTTTTAGCCCTACTTTTTAACAGTACAATTCCCTACTTTTCCCTACTTTTTGCTAAAATCTTGCCCTACTTTTGCCCTAGTTTTTTGTGGAGAGGCAGTAGAAAGCCTGTTAATGTGGCCACTAGAGTGTTAACAAGATTTTACTATAGCCATATAAGGAAAAATGCCCCACCCCTTGGCAGCCATTTTTTTCAAGCAAACATAATTATTTTCGAACTCATCCAAGATATCATTGAGACCAATCTTCTGACCAAATTTCATGAAGATTGGACAATAAATGTGGCCTCTAGAGTGTTAACAAGTTTTTACTATAGCCATGTATAGGCATATAAGGAAAAAAGCCCTGCCCCTGGTGGCCATGTTTTTGCAACAAAAGCAACCAAAACCATTTTGGAACTCATCCAAGATAACATTGGGACAAATGTTCTGACCAAGTTTCATGATGATCGGAAAATAAATGTGACCTCTAGAGTGTTAACAAGGTTTTACTATAGCCATATAAGGAAAATAGCCCCGCCCCTGTGGTGGCCATGTTTTTCAACCAACCGGCATCATTTTTGAACTCGTCCAAGATATTATTGGGATAAATCTTCTGACCGAGTTTCATGAAGATCGAACTATAAATGTGGCCTCTAGAGTGTTAACAAGATTTTACTATAGCCTTATATAGCCATATAAGGAAAAATGCCCCACCCCTTGGAGGCCATGTAATTCAAGCAAACGTAACCATTTTCAAACTCATCCAAGATATCATTAAGACAAATCTTCTGACCATATTTCATCAAGATTGGACAACAAATGTGGCCTCTAGAGTGTTAACAAGGTTTTACAATACCCATATTTGGAAAAATGCCCCGCCCCCTGGCGGCCATGTTTTTCAACCAACTGGCATCATTTTCGAACTCTTCCAAGATATTATTGGGATGAATCTTCTGACCAAGTTTCATGAAGATCAGACAATAAATGTGGCCTCTACAGTGTTAACAAGATTTTACTATAGCCATAAATAGCCATATAAGGAAAAATGCCCGCCCCTTGGCAGCCATGTTTTTCAAGCAAACGTTATAATTTTCGAACACATCCAAGATATCATTGAAACCAATCTTCTGACCAAATTTCATGAAGATTGGACAATGAATGTGGCCTCTAGAGAGTGAACAAGGCAAATGTTGACGTCACACAACAGACAACGCACAACGGACAAAAGGCGATCACAAAAGCTCACCATGAGCACGTTGTGCTCAGGTGAGCTAATAAAAACCAAAACTAAACACGTCTGTAAATGATTGTTATTTATTATCAACTAAATAAGATGTGCTGTGGAAAACCGGGTTTAATGCATGTGGGTCAAGTGTCATCCAAGATTAGGCTGTACAGCCTGCACACTTTAATTAGGAACAAGACTTTCCCCTAGACTGGATTTCTGTTCAGAAGAAGCTTCCATCAAATTATGAATTCCATAAAAGTGGAAACTGCTGTCCCTGATGAGCCTAGGCACAGGCTAATCTGGAATGATACTATGTGTATGCATTAAGCCCTGTTTTCCAAGAACGCAGCTCAAATGACTATTTAACCCGGTACATAAATATGTCATCTAAATCTGAACTGTCCTCATCTGGAAAGTATTTTAGCACTGCCGATTTTCTTACATTGTCCACATTCACTGGTTCCACCCACGTCTGAACATCAATAGCTGCCTGGTAAAATAACAGTGGAAAATGCAAACTGACATGACACTTGAACTCTTAACAATATTGAAACAGCATTTATTATGCTTCTCATTTAAAATCAAAATCGGAAACAACTTCAAGAGATCAATTTGTTGTTAAAACTTCTAAAAAAATAATAAAATATATTGAAATAAAGATCTTGATATCAATAAACTGCTATAAAATATAATATTTTTAATTCAGGCATTCTGTAGGTGAAAAGTTAAAAACTTGTTGGTGTAAATACTAGTAATTGTTGTTGTTTGCATAAATACAAAGCTGTTGAAGCTTTCAAAAAGCTTCCAATGAAACATGCATATCAGTATCTAATCACAGGTATGTATTCAAAGATTCAATATGGTTGTAGGATTCAAAGAAAACAGTAGCAAACAAAATAATAGATTAACATGGGCTATACCAACTTCATAGCAATCTAATGGTACCTAGGGATTTCAATAGCTTTTGTAAACAAGGAATTAAATTACGTTGATCAGCCATCATATGAGATGTTCAAGGGTAAAAATGCTTAAATATAGATTTTTATTGTTTGTGCATGTGAATTGAATTCACTGCAAATGTTTCTAAGTTTACATTTCAGTTAAATACTATGTGACTTAACCTAGTATTATATAAAAAATGTTTTGATTTTTCTTTCTGGTAACATTTGTTTCAAAGTGATGCAAGGCAGATGGTATGTACGAGTAAAAAGTGCTAATATTGCTAAATGCTTGCATCAAAAGGCAGAATTCTGTTTCAATTGAAATCCTTGAACTACTGCTTAGAGTGATTTCATTTCAATTTATGACTATTGTCTAGTTCTTTGCCACGTTTGAATTCTCTGAACACTTACATCAATATTGCTCAGAGATTCCTCTATGCTTGGAACAGTTACTAAAACTGTGTCTTTTTTACGAACTGTCTCAAAGAGGAACTGCCATATTCTGAAATAAATATGACCAATATTATTGCTGGTCTGACCCTTGTTTGAAACATTATAGCCTCACAATGGGAAAATGGAGCTTAATACATGTGCACAGTGTTGTCCCAGATCAGCCTGTGCAGTCAGCACAGACTAATTAGGGACGACACTTTCCACAAAATATGGATATTTGCTATGAAGATACTTCCTTAGAACGAAAAATACAGTTAAAGTGGAAATTGCAGTCTGCACAGGCTAATCAGGAATGACACTTTACAAACATGCATTAAGCTGCGTTTTCACACAACATGGCTCATATTTGTTTTCGACAGAAAGAGACTACAGCCAGTAAGATATCAGTTGTCATAAATAACTCATTTTTAAATTGATGCTCCATTATCAAAATCAATCAATATGAATGTTTGACTCAATAATTATTTAAATAAAACAAAAGCACCGCATAACGGGTGAAACGCTTGGCTATGGGTGCAGTTTTGAATAAATGAAAGCTTGTCAGAATTTTTTTTTTTAAGGTCACAGTGAATTTGACCTAGTGACCAAAAAATGGGTGTGGCATTTAGAACTCATTAAGGTGCATCTACATATGTAGTTTCAAAGTTGTAGGTGGAAGCAATTTGATTTTAGAGCCAATGTTCAGAACCTTAGAAAAATGTTACGGTTTTAGCACAATGCGGACGTCGGACAAAATGACGACCTGGCTATGACAATACCTCGGGTTTTCTCCGAAAACGCCGAGCTAATTAAGAAAGCCAAACTACTGATTGTAGCTTATCTCAGTTTAATGAATTGCAATTGTCTGCAGAAATTAAATGGTGAATTACACAAGAATCTTTTCTGCAAAGTTTGTAAGAGAACCAAATTGATTTAAGAGAATTTTTAGAGGCCAGCACGATAAATCGCTTAGTGAGAATCATACTTGTCATCATGGCATTCATGTCTTGTAACATATCAAAACATTTTGTTTCAGTGGAATTTCAAGGTGACCACCTAAGGAACCGTTCTGTAATCTCCATAATGGTCTGTTATTACGGATCCAAATTAAGTGAAAGTCAGTGGGTGGTTTCTGAGATTAAAAAGCCACGTACATAATACTTGCTTGCTCCCTAGGGGATTTTTTTTTACATGATAACATCATTTGAAGAAATTTAGTAGAACATACCCAATTATAGCTTCCACAAAACTTGAATCCATCTAGAGGTTTCTGACATAAGACAATTTGTTGTAGTTCCCATGAGTTTTCCCAGTGATTCAAATATATGAATCCATTCAATGATATTTACGAGTAACCAAATAGCACAAGCATTATATATTAAATATGTCGAAATAAAATAAGTAACATTTAAACATACAGTCGAAACTGACCTAACGGCCACCTGAATTAACCGGTCACCTGCAGACAACAGTCAGTCTGGAATCCCCCCGACGAAAAACACTCTAGATTACACCTGAATTTAACGGCCACCTGTTCATAACGGCCAACGGCCACTATTTTAAACTCCGAAATTCATGTTTGAACTGAAATCAGCGGTCACGCGTCAGTCGTCTAGCGAAAATTAAAAACACTGCACATCATTTGTCCGTCTATGTTGCGGTTAAAGCGTTTGATAGCGGTAATTGCCTTTGATATTATAAAAGCGGCTTGCTGCGAGTAAACAAATAATAAGGTGTTGAGAAGGTTTGTTTACCGGGGAAAATTGTGGGGGTTTCTTCAACAGAAAATATGTCAGAGTTTTTAACATACACGTTTAAAGTAATAATCGCTAATTAAATGACCGCTAATTAGTACATTGTACTTACAACATTGAGTATCGATTTTAAAATAACATTTTCGGATCATTCTTTAAAAGAGCTTTCTAGCGTTCACAACACTTCTAAAAGCAATCGGAATAATAAATCACGGAATAACAATGAGCGGTAAACGTAAGTTCCTCACATTAGAGGAGCGAGTCAAGTGTTTGAAACTATTTGAATCTGGAAAAAGTTCGCGTGTAATAGCAAGTGAGCTCTGTGTTGGACGTACGCAAATGCAGAGTGTGCTTAAGCGTAAGCGAGAAATTATGGAGGAGTATGATTCGAATGCAAATGTGAGTTTGAAGCGTTGTATTTTGTATGAGGTTGTTGAATTAAAATGCTTTTTGTGTGATGTTTGCGTACGAACAAATTTAAACAAACTTGTTGCGTCTTTTTCTTTGAATTAGAACGGTACAATATCACCGTACTATCGGTTTATGAAAGCGAATCCGCTTTTTAGACTTGTACGGACGTGACGTCAACGGCACGTGACAAGTTTAATTAACTGAATGATCGAGATGCATGATTAAACAATTATACTAGCGTTGATAAAGTCATTGGTTTAGTTTAATAACAATATGAAATTAAATCAATCTATAAAATATTATTCTGTATTATTCAATGTAAGTAAATTCTGTTATTATGCTTAGTTAACGGCAATGAGCATTTGTTTAACACTGTATGCAAACGACTGGGTGGGGTAACGACGTAGCAATACCACCAACTGACAAACCATCTTAAAATTGTGATCCGAATTCAACGGTCACCTGTGGACAGCGGTCACTTTGGTCATTTCCCTTGACTGACCGCTGAATTCAGGTTTGACTGTATACCTTAGCTGTACTTCCACACTTGAGAAGAATTCAAAGACATTGTTGAGCACTATTACATCAGCTGAAACACAAGTAACACCCACAATTAAACAACAAGGGCCTTGCTCTGAGAAAACTGGGGTTATTTGTGCACATTAAGTATCATTCCAGATTAGCCTGTGCAGTCCGCACAGGCTAATAAGGGACGACACTTTCCGCTTATATAGAATTTGTTGTAAAACGAAAGAAAATCTCTTCTAAATAAAAATCCAGTCTAAGTGGAAAGTTATTTCCCTGAATAGCCTGTGCAGACTGCACAGGCTGTTCTGGAAAGACTCTTTATGCACATGCAATAAGCCCCAGAGCGTGACTCAAAGCTATTACTTCAGATGACAAATACCTCCACATACTGCTCTGACCCAGATGTTACAAGAGGTTTGAGATTTTTAAGTGCAGTAGTTGATCTACAAATAGTATGACTATAACCTTAAAGGTAGCAATTTGTATTCTTAACTTTTTTAGTTCCCAATTTTTTCTAAGGTAAACACTCTTGAATGCATGTCACAAATAATTATTTTAATAGCTGCCAGTGAACATTTATCATTCTATAGAAAAGATCAAAGTGTAGACCTCATTTTGTAGGTGTTGTTTTATTTTGAAGTTAAATGCATCTAAGTATCCATTGTTATTACATCATTTGAAACAGTGTTTTGAATAAACTATGGCTTTGTCACTAACATGACACAGGCATCGCACCTATGCCCATAGCTAGATTCAAGGACACATAACTCAGATATAAGCAAATTACTGCATGTGAAAATTGTATCTTGCACATCTACATGTCATGGGTAATGACATATTTTAAGTTTCAAATTAATCACTTGAGAAATTTGGAAGAAGTGGATCGACAAAAGTTTGCAGACCCTCAGACAAACTGTCCAGCAGAGTGGCTCAGATATACTGTCTTAAAATTTGTTTGCAGGGGTAAAATTAAATGAAAACTAGAAATGGCGCGGCAGAGGCCGACGCGTATCCACATGCCGCATGTTTGACCCAGGGGCGCCCCAGGGTTGGTAATTGGGCCATGCATAATTGAGAGTCATATTGTCATTATAGAAGTTCAGTATCAATTAGAAGAGAATCGGTATAGAAAGGAAGAAATTATAGTAAAAGTCAATTTTGGGTGGGTGTGGTCTATGTGGGCAGGGCGCCCCAGGGTTGGTAATGGGGCCATGCATAGTTGAGATTGACCGTATTGTCATAAGAGGTTCAGTATCAATTTGAAGTAAATCGATGTAGAAATAGAGAAGTTAATGTAAAATAACCTAAAACAAGAGGGCTATGATGGCCCTGAATCGCTCACCTGACTAACCTTGCTTCATGAACTTTAATTTTATTAGACCCATATACAATCCCAAGCCATATTTCATTTATTAATACATTCTGACAAAATTTTATTAAGATGTTATGAAAACTGTGACCTTTCATCTACACAAGGTTTTACTAGAATTGGCCCGGTGACCTAATTTTTGACCCCAGATGACCCATATACGATCCAAAATCAGATATTATCAAGATAAACATTCTGACCATATTTCATTAAGAACATACGAAAAATATGACCTCTATTGTCTTCACAAAGTTTTTCTATGATTTGACCTAGTGACCTAGTTTTTGACCCCAGATGATCCTAATACAATCCCAACCCAGATTTCATCAAGATTAATGTTCTGGCCAAATTTCATAAAGATTTGATGAAAACTGTGACCTCTACTGTCTACAAAAGTTTTTTTTTAATTTGACCTAGTTTTTGACCCTAGATGACCCAAATTCAATCCCAACCCAGATTTTAACAAGACAAACATTCTGATCATATTTCATTAAGGTCTGATGAAAACTGTGACCTCTATAGTCTACACAAGGTTTTTCTATTATTTGACCTAGTGACCTAGTTGTTTACCCCAGATGACCCAAATACAATCCAAACAGGGCTCCCCTGGCCCAAAAATTCCTGTAGCCAACAATTTAGCTAAATGGAATTTTGTGTAGCCAAATTTTAGAAACTGTAGCCAAAGTTTTAGCAAAGCATTCGGAACCACCTGTTTAAGTCTAGGCTAAGGGGTGTTAAAGAAGAAACTACAAAACAGAGCTTTAATATGTTTATTACTATAATCATCATGTGTGCATATCAAAAATAAACAGTTTACAACAAACCATTTATATTAGTACATAGTGTGAAACATTTCTTTGAACTTCTTTGTTCCCCCATTTAGTAACATCTGAATTTGCGAAAGAGTTGACATGCTTTTTTTTGAGAATTTGCAAGAATTTATAAACAGAATTCAGAATCTCTTGGTATTTCACCAAATATGGAATGCAGGAACGGTATCGGATGCCCCGGCACAACCCAACTCAGATTTCTTCAAGATAAACATTCTGACCAAATTTCATAAAGATTGGATGAAAAATGTGACCTCTATTGTCTACACAAGGTTTTTCTATTATTTTCTATTATTTGACCTAGTGACTTAGTTTTTGACCCCAGATGACCCAAATACAATCCCAAACCAGATTTTATCAAGATAAACATTCTAACCAAATTTCATAAAGATTGGATGAAAAATGTGACCTCTACTGTCTACACAAACAAATTGTTGACGGACACACGCACGCACACATGCACGCACGCACATACGGACGCCAGACATCACAAGGTCACATAAGCTTACTTCGTGACAGGTGAGCTAAAAATGAGTGTAAATCTCTGACCTGACCCCACCCCAACCCCATAACTTTTGACCCAGGGGTCAGATCAAAATTCCAAATAGTGCAGGGTCGCACATATGCTCATAGCTACCATGTGTTAGTTTCAAGGTTCTAGTGCTAATAGTGTAGGAGGAGATAGTGGCCAGGACGGACGGACAGACGGACAACCGGAAAGACGGCGGAGATAACCACACTTTTTGTTTTAGCGTGGGGATCACAAATGTGTCTCACTCTGTGGTAAAGTGTCATCGCAGATTAGCCGGTGCAGGCTGCACAGACTAACAAGGGACAACACTTTCTGCCTTTACTGGATTCATGCTTATATTTTTATATAAGAGACTTTTTTAAACAAAAAATATGATTAAAACTGAAGGTGTAGTCCCAGATAGTCAGCTCAGGATAATCTGGGGCGACACTTTACAAACATGCATTAAACACAGTTATACTAGAGTGAGGCTCAATGGAACAAAAAACACTAGCACCGCATAACGGGTGCCAACGCTTGGCTGCGGGTGCAGTTTTGAACAAGAGCACCGCATTGCGGGTGCAGACCGCTCATCTATTTTTCTTTTTAAAGTTTTAGGGACCTATCTCAATTTCAATCACAAAGGATGGAGGGGTGGAGCGGAGAGGGGTGTATAGTGCGGGGGGTGTGGTCATTTATTACATTATCTTCCAAAAATGAAAAAAAAAAATAAATTGGGGGGGGGGGATTCTTGGGTGGGATGGTTGGACGGTATTTCAAAAATATAATAATAAAAATAAATATTTATGTTTTTTAACCACGTTTGAAAAAAACAAGAAATGTGTTTGTCAGAAACACAATGCCCCCTGTTGCGCAGCTTTTAATTATTTTTTTTTTTTTTTTATCTTTGACCTTGAAGGATGACTTTGACCTTAAACTTCCACCACTCAAAATGTGCAGCTTTATGAGAAGGCTGTTTTAAAATATTATTTTTTTGACCTTTGACCTTGAAGGATGACCTTGACATTGAAGGATGACCTTGAACTTCCACCACTCAAAATGTGCAGCTTCATGATAACACGGCTTTGAAATAATAATTTTTTTGACCTTTGACCTTGAAGGATGACCTTGACCTTGAAGAATGACCTTGACCTTGAACTTCCACCACTCAAAATGTGCAGCTTCATGAGAACGCCGCTTTGATTAAAAAAAAAAAAATGTTGACCTTTGAGCTTGAAGGATGACCTTGACCTTGAAGGATGACCTTGAACTTCCACCACTCAAAATGTGCAGCTTCATGAGAAGCCGCTTTGAAATTTTTATTATTTATTTTTTGACCTTGAAGGATGACCTTGACTTTGAACTTCCACCACTCAAAATGTGCAGCTTCATGATAACGCCGCTTTGATTAAAAAAAAAATTGTTTGACCTTGAAGGATGACCTTGACCTTGTAGGATGACCTTGACCTTGAACCTACACCACTCAAAATGTGCAGCTTCATAATAATGCCGCTTTGATTTTTTTTTACCTTTTACCTTGAAGGATGACCTTAACCTTGAGGAATGACCTTGACCTTGAACTTCCACTACTCAAAATGTGCAGCTTCATGATAATGCCGCTTTGAAATTTTTAATTTGTTTTTTGACCTTTGACCTTGAAGGATGACCTTGACCTTGAAGGATGACCTTGAACTTCCACCACTAAAATTGTGCAGCTTTATGAGTACGCCGCTTTGATTTTTATTTTATTTTTTACCTTGAAGGATGACCTTGACCTTGAACTTCCACCACTCAAAATGTGCAGCTTCATGAGATACACATGCATGCCAAATATCAAGTTGCTATCTTCAATATTAAAAAAGTTATGGCCAATGTTAAAGTTTTCGGACGGACAGACGCCATATATTTGACATTTGACCTTGAAGTATGACCTTCACCTTCACCTTTCACTACTAAAAATGTTCAGCTCCATTAGATACACATGCATGCCAAATATCAAGTTGCTATCTTCAATATTGAAAAAGTTATGGCCAATATTAAAGTTTTTGGAAGGACAGACACCATAAATTTGACATTTGACCTTCAAGGATGACCTTGACCTTTCACCACTCAAAATGTGCAGCTCCATGAGATACACATGCATGCCAAATATCAAGTTGCTATCTTAAAAAGTGAAAAAGTCATGGCCAATGTTTAAGTTTTTTTCGGACTGACAGACAGACTGACTGACATACTGACGGACAGTTCAACTGCTATATGCCACCCTACCGAGGGCATAAAAATTATTTTTTTGGGGTGGGGTGGGTATAGTGTGAGGGTGTGGTGGTTATTTATTAGATGATTTTTAATTAAACAAGATGCGTTTGTGAAACACAATGTCCCCCTATATGACGTTTGACCTTGTAGGATGACCTTGACCTTGACCCTTCACCACTCAAAATGTGCAGCTCTATGAGATACACATGCATGTCAAATATAAAATTGCTAACTTCAATATTGCAGAAGTTACATTACATGAGCAATTTTGACCCATATATTTGACCTAGAAAAATGACCTTGACCTTGACCTTTCACCACTCAAAATGTGCAGCTCCATGAGATACACATGCATGCCAAATATCAAGTTGCTATCTTCAATATTGCAAAAGTATTCATAAAATAAGCGATTTGGGCCACATATATTTGACCTCTGAACTTGAAGGATGACCTTGACCTTTCACCACTCAAAATGTGCAGCTCCATAAGTTACACATGCATGCCAAATATCAAGTTGCTATCTTCAATATTGCAAAAGTATTCATAAAATAAGCGATTTGGGCCACATATATTTGACCTCTGACCTTGAAGGATGACCTGACCTTGACCTTTCACCACTCAAAATGTGCAGCTCCATGAGATACACATGCATGCCAAATATCAAGTTGCTATCTTCAATATTGCAAAAGTATTCATAAAATGAGCGTTTTGGCCACATATATTTGACCTCTGACCTTGAAGGATGACCTTGACCTTTCACCACTCAAAATGTGCAGCTCCATGAGATACACATGCATGCCAAATATCAAGTTGCTATATTCAATATAGCAAAAGTTATTGCAAAATGTTAAAGTTGGCCCAAACAGACCAACAGACAGACCAACCAACCAACAAACCAACCAACAGACAGGGCAAAAACAATATGTCCCCGAATACTATAGTGGGGGACATAAAAATAATAATGGGGGGATTCCGGGCGGGGGGGGGGGGGGGGGGGGGGGGGGGGGGGGGGGGATGGTTTGGACGGAGTCAATTGTGGTAGATTGAGTCAGGTAAGAGTTGTTTTGTCAAAGAATCAATCGAATCTAATCATAAATAAAGAGGTTATGGCAATTTTAGCAGAATTTTATAATTTGACCTTGAGAGTCAAGGTCATTCAAAGGTCAAGGTAAAATTCAACTTGCCAGGTACAGTACCCTCATGATAGCATGAAAGTATTTAAAGTTAAAAAGCAATAGCTTTGATACTATAGAAGTAAAGTGAATCTAACCACAAAATGTAACCATATATTCAAAGTTACTAAGTAAAAAAAGGGCCATAATTCAGTAAAAATGACAACCAGAGTAATGCAACTTGTCCTTTACTGTCCCCTTATGATAGTTTGCGAGTGTTCCAAGTATGAAAGCAATATCTATGATACTTGAGGGGTAAAGTGGACCAAAACACAAAACTTAACAAAATTTTCAAGTATAAAATGCCCATAATTCCGTCAAAATGCCAGTCAGAGTTACATAACTTTGCCTGCACAGTCCCCTTACGATAGTTAGTAAGTGTTGCAAGTATGAAAGCAATGGCTTTGATACTTTAGGAAAAAAGTGGACCTAAACACAAAACTTAACCAAATTTTAAATTTTCTAAGTATAAAAAGGGCACATGATTCTGTCAAAATGCCAGTCAGAGTTACATAACTTTGCCTGCACAGTCCCCTTACGATAGTTAGTAAGTGTTGCAAGTAAGGGTATCACGTTTACAGATTTTTCTAAACGTTTAAACGAAATGAAATAAACGAAACGTTACCGTTTAAACGGTATCCCTATGTCCGTTTAAAAAGCATCAGTACCATTGCATTTCCAAACTAAAAATAGTAATTATTTCCGGAAGCAATATTCAGCGCATATCCCATTCGTGCAATACGTCATATTAAAACCATAAAATATTATAAACCAGACCATCCGTATCACCACATGTGTATTCGTCATTCTATAATAAAATGAATGTTGAAAATAATGTAAAATCGATGAAAAATACTGCATCCGAAAACGAAACTCCGAAAAAAATGTACGTATTTTGCACATGAAATACAATGTGCATATCGTTCGACCGCAGAAAATGAAAAACCAGTTTACTAACAAAAAAGTAATCAATATATAATAAATTATATAATTAATAATATAATCAATATATACTTTGCTTATCAATCACTTAAAATATTTCAAGATGGCGGCATACGCACTGTTTCGTTGCAATGTTGTAAGATTTTTGATAAGTAGCAAAGATTTTCCGTTAGTTTCCGTTCATGTCTGTGCCATCCTCTAACCAATAAGAAATAAATTACCGCCGAATTGGGTAGCCCGGATTAACCGCAAGTACCCAGATTTCGCAGTTCGTCGTCGCTATACTTCGTACCGCTAGTCGGCTATGTTATTTGCACCCCAATATTTATTATATTGATATTGACTATCGTTTAAAAGTTTATTGTTTTGGTTAACGTTTATGAGCAAAACACGAAACGCGACCATTTAAACGTTTAAACGTGATAGCCTTAGTTGCAAGTATGAAAGCAATGGCTTTCATACTTTAGGAAAAAAGTGGACCTAAACACAAAACTTAACCAAATTTTCAATTTTGTAAGTATAAAAGGGCACATAATTCTGTCAAAATGCCAGTCAGTGTTACATAACTTTGCCTGCACAGTCCCCTTATGATAGTTAGTAAGTGTTGCAAGTATGAAAGCAATAGCTTTGATACTTAAGGAAAAAAGTGGACCTAAACACAAAACTTAACCAAATTTTAAACTTTCTAAGTATAAAAAGGGCACATAATTCTGTCAAAATGCCAGTCAGAGTTACATAACTTTGCCTGCACAGTCCCCTTACGATAGTTAGTAAGTGTTGCAAGTATAAAAGCAATGGCTTTGATACTTAAGGAATAAAAAATCGACCTAAACACAAAACTTAACCAAAATTTTCAATTTTCTTAGTATAAAAAGGGCACATAATTCTGTCAAAATGCATGCCAGAATTATCTAACTTTGCCTGCCTAGTCCCCTCATGATAGTAAGTAAGTGTACCAAGTTTGAATGCAATAGCATTGATACTTTAAGAGAAAAGTGTACCTAAACGCAAAACTTAACCGGACACAGACGCCGATGCCAAGGTGGTGACAATAGCTCATAATTTTTGTTCAAAAAATAGATAAGCTAATAAATGAAAGCTTGTCAGATTATTTTTTTTAGAGGTCACAGTGACCTTGACCTTTGACCTAGTGACCCTAAAATGGGTGTGGTGTGTAGAACTCATTAAGGTGCATCTACATATGAAGTTTCAAAGTTGTAGGTGGAAGCTATTTGATTTTAGAGGCAAATGTCACGGTTTTAGCACGACGCGGACAGCAGACGACAAGCTGGCTATGACAATACCTCAAAAACAGCCGAGCTAACAAACAGACATACCTGAGTTTATCATCTCTGCCTGGTCCAGTACATCACTGAACAGAACCTAGACAGGAAAATAGCGTTATAGCCTCGCTCTAGAAAAATTAGGTTTTATGAATGTTTGTTGAGCGTCAACCGGGATTACACTGTACAGTCGGCACAGGCAAATATGGGACAACACTTTCCGCCTTTATTGTAATTTTCGTTTAAAGGAAGTATCTCATTACCAAAAATCCACTTTAGTGGAAAGTGTTGTCCCTAATTAGCCTTTGCAGACTGCACAGGCTAATATGGACAACACTTTAGGCACATGCATTTAGCCTTTTTTTTCTAGAGCAAAGCTAATCTTTTTAAAAAAAATATCAAAATGGCAGGTGAGGACAAAAACAGAACAAAATACTAAATTGTAAGGCAAAATTTAAAGTAAGGAGTTCTATAATCCCAATATAGTTTTATACTGCATTTCTTGGCAACACATGTATTTGTAAATTCTTACAATACTGTTTGTCAACTCACTTAAAACGCATACGGTTATTGTTGCCAGAAAATGAGAAATTCGATTTTATATCTAGAACAAAAGGCAGTTTAAAAAGAATATTTATATCAACTAGCCTGGTTCAAAATGAGTTCACAATAAACAGGTGAAATTTCCACTAACAACATTTCCAAAAATTTCTGAATTTTTCAATGCCTGACTTGAATATCACTAGCCATTGGCTATCTTGCTCGTCTTTATAATAAAGATTGATTTCGCTAGGAAATTAAGACAAAAATATTTGTTGATATTTATTCAAGCAATTTGAATCTTGGATCTGAACAGTACTCAGTTATGAAGGTACCTTGATTCTATTCTTCATTCCATACTTGTCAATGATATTTTGTTGGAGCTGACAGAAATTTGGATCGATCTCTATGCCTAGTATGTTTGGAGCCTCACTATACAAGTATGCCTGGAATAAAGAAATATTCTGTACAACCAGCAACCAACATGGTACATGAAGGTATAGGCTCTTAAGGGATTTCTGGAACATTTTCGTTTTGTTTTATACAACCACAAATTTTGAAAGTTCTTAATTAAGACTCATTTAAATATATGTGTTAATTTCCAAGAGAGAATCAATGTTAAAGTGTTCAAACAACAATTCAATATAAGAATATTTTTTACTCTCAGATATCAGTCTAAGATTGGCTGATGAATCAATATGGGTCCAGTGCTCCTTAAATATGCGTAAATGCCAATTTGCAGACTTGTCTGGTGTTAACCAGTCTATTTTAAAGTCATACATAGGTTTCATTAGCGGACAGGGTAGCAACTGACTAGTATGCAAGAATGCACAAGCTGGTCTGCAGCTACGCTGGAAGCATATAACATAATTTCCATTTTGACATGATGCAACTACAGTGAACCAACCGAAGTTTAACATTGTACATCAAATTTGAGGGGGGTTAATCAACGAAATTGTTATGATCAGACTTACACCATACAAGATGGCCCCTGTTCTAGATCCCACATCAACCACCGTTCTGTGCCTTAAATCTCCAAGAAGGTATTGAAAGATGAACTTGATTTGTGGGACAGATGCTGAATGACTGATGAATGCTGAAGTAGAAAGCATAACATACAACAAAACCACCGCCTTGCGGGTGCAGACCGCTCATCTATTTTCTTTTTAAAGGTGAAGGGACTCTCAATTTCAATCACAAAGGAGGGAGGGGTGGAGTGAAGAGGGGTGTATAGTGTGGGGGTGTGGACATTTATTACATTATCTTCCAAAAATGCGAAAAAAAATGCAAAAAAAAAACAAACAAAAAATCGGGGTTGGGGGGTGGGGGTGGAGGGGATTCTTGGGTGTGATGGTTGGACGGTATTTCAAAAATAAAATAATAAAAATAAATATTTGTGTTTTTTAACCGTTTCAAAAAAAAAAAAAAATTGGGGGGGGGTGGGGGTGGGGTTATAGTGTGAGGGTGTGGTGGTCATTTGTGAGATGATCTTAAAAAAAAAAAAGGGGGGGAGGGGGGAGTGCACGGGGGATGGTTTGGGTGGAGTCTATTGTGGCATGTTAGGTAGGAGTAGTTTTGTCAAATATGTATCTAAGTGGTTAAGTGTTGTTTGTTTGGGTTCTTACAACGGATGTTGACGCATGCCAAAATTCTTATATTATATTCAGATATGATCCAGGTAACTATATGGCTTGGCAGTATCAGATGAAATGTGCAGTCATATTTGCATATTCATTTGGGTCAGGTCATTAATTATTTAAAATTTAAATAAATATATGCAATAAGATCGTTTTGATTAATTATTAACACTCAAATAACTAAAATCCACAAGAAAATAACTACATGTAGTATTATTCGCAACTTAACACTATGCAAAATTGCATTATAGCTACTACCAGCATAATAGTATGCATACATTCAACACAGCATCTAGTACTTTAGTATCAAGCATTTTCAAACTTTTTTTTTCTCATTTATTTTTCCATGTTTGATATTTATATTGACACCAGTAACATTTGCAAATATAAAAACATGGGTTTTATAAAATAAAAGTCACATTCATTCAAATTATTTTGAGCTGTACATAAGTATATAGAAATATGCTACAGTGTAAACATTCATAAAAGTCTTTACACAAACAACATATATTGTTACACAAAACACGCACACAGACATACACACACACACACATAAGCACACACACTCATTCACACACAATAAACAATGTGTTTAGACAGTTCTTGAAAAAAATATATAAACATAACATTTTCAAACATGTTCAAATCATAACAAAAAAGCTCTCAATTCTAGCTTGGGTTAAAGTTATACGTTAGGTTGACGTTTAATAAAAAACATAAAACATACTAGTGTTAAGATTATGTGCACATATGTATTCAAAGAAGTTATCTAAGTAGTATTGGTTGAAAAATATCTAATAAAGTGGATCCATTTTTGATTATGTTTTTCATGTTTGTTTTTAATGAGGGCAATTTCTGCTTCTGTCTGTATTTTAAGCTTAAGATAATTCTTAAAAATATTGAAGTTTGGGATGCATTTTTTAATTTTCATGTTAAATATGAATGTTTTTATTAAAATTAATATAAAATTCAAAACATCGCTGTAAACTTTTTTGTCGATAATGCCAAAAAAGGCCATTTCTTTGTTTAATTTTACTTCAATATTCACTTGTTTTAGAAAGTACTGCAGTTTTGTCCATAATTCTTGAATGTGAGCGCATTCCCAAAATAAGTGGTCAATTGTTTCAATGTCTGATTGGCAAAACTCGCACAAACTACACTCTTTCAGTCCGCATTTTGTTAAAAATTTATTTGTTGGTATTATTCGAGAATAGAATTTATATTGGAAGTTACGCAGATATGTATCAATTGTTGACTTAAAAGGAATTATATATATAATTCTCCAGTCGGTATTTTCGTTTAGATTCAATTGTTTTTTCCATTTCATTTCAGTACTGTTGTCATTTGTAATTTGTGATTTTTGTTGTATACTATAAAGTGCTTTGTTTGTTTGTTTGGTATTCTCTATTACATTACGAAAAGTTTTTTCTGGCAATGGTAATGTATTCATCCCTTGTGTATGTAATATTGTTTTATATTCGTTTGGAATCGCGGATAATAGTGAATAATAATTTAAAAATTCTTGTGTATTTATGTTATATAAGTATGAAATTTCATTAAATGTATAATATGTATTTCTTCGATAATTGTATAACTGTCCAATTGTTTTTACACCCTTATTATACCAGTTTACTAGAAAGATGGATTTGTTATTGATTTTTATATCTTTGTTATTCCATAACACATGATGACATACAGGGATACTTCTTTGTGAACTATTATATTGGTTTTTGATGCCTTGCCATGCGGTTAGCATATCTTTCAAGAATACATTTTCTTTACTTACGTTTTTTATTATAGCTTCATCTAAGTTACATTCAAATATAAGACTTGTTCCAAAGTTTTTCAGTTTTTCGTGCAACAGGAGTTTCCATTTGCCATGATTATTTGTATCGAAAAATCTTTTTACCCAGCCCGCTTTTATGGGCTTCAAAAAATAGTGAATGTCTGTAAGCTTTAGGCCTCCACTTTCATAAGGTTGAGTCAATAGTTTTCTTTTAATTTTATCGGGCTTATCATCCCAAATTTTTTCAAACTTGCTGTTACACAATTTTTACAAAAAGTTTAATCTGATAAATGCCTTTATGTTAATTTCAACAAATAATTGTGTGTGTTAACACTTAAGGAATATACAAATACCAGTCATATAAGGATAATGTATGTCACCGGTAAAGCACTATTATTTTCTCAACATTAAAATATGCTACATTGCATGATGGCTTTTGTCAGAATAAAATTATGCATAGATTCAAAACAGTCTGTATTGCATTTGTATCAAGAATCTTCAAACTTGTTATAACATAATTTTGTGTAAACAACGACTTTAATGTAGAATACTTCAACCTGAAGAAGTTTTGGAAATATTAATATTATGTTTTGTCCATTTACACTAGAAAAAATGTAGTGCAATTTAGTTGGTTCCCATTCGCACATGCACTCTATATAAGAAACAATAAATTGTAATGGAAACCACACAATATCAGCGCCATCAATCGCAGTTACTTCCCATAGCAAAGTACAGTAACTGATTTAAATTCAGGTAGATGCTTAGAAAAAAACTAATGTTGAAAAAAGAACTTCTTTCATCAATAAATGTACATCATGGATATTTGTTCATTGATTTAGGAAAGTTTCACCTTAAACTTCTGGAAAAATGGTTAGAATATTGGATTTGGAATGGTGCTTCTTTCTGTTACCAACTTTACATTGAGGAATAATGCTGTACATGTACAACCTCATTATGGCAGTCAATTAAATTAATAGAAATAAAATGTATTACAATTGTACGTGTATTTAGAAGTGGATGTCATGTTTACTGTATATCTATACTGCTGATTGTGTTGTTCGCATAAAGGTGAACATCGTGATAATCAATGGTTCTCAATGGATTAGAAATGTTAAGTATCCATATTTCAAGAAATCAAATGTATTCATTATGTTTGCTTGATGAACAGATCAATATGAGAACAAAATAGAAAAAATAAAAAAAGAGCCCAAAACATATAAAAACAAGAGCACCGCCTTGCGGGTGCAGACCGCTCATCTATTTTCTTTTTAAAGGTGAAGGGACTCTCATTTTCAATCACAAAGGAGGGAGGGGTGGAGTGAAGAGGGGTGTATAGTGTGGGGGTGTGGAATTAATTACATTATCTTCCAAAAATGCGAAAAAAAACGAAACAAGGGCTGTTTGTAAAACATGCATGCCCCCCCCATATGGGCTGTCCATTGTAGTGGCAGCCATTGTGTGAATACGATTTTTGTCACTGTGACCTTGACCTCTGACCTAGTGACCTGAAAATCAATAGGGGGTCATCTGCGGGTCACGATCAATGTATCTATGAAGTGTCATGATCCTAGGCAAACGCGTTCTTGAGTTATCATCCGAAAATCATTTTACTAGTTCGGGTCACCGTGACCTTGACCTTTGACCTTGTGACCTCAAAATCAATAGGGGTAATCTGCAAGTCATGATCAATCTACCTATGAAGTTTCATGATCCTAGGCGTATGCGTTCTTGAGTTATCATCCGAAAACCATTTTACTATTTCAGGTCACCATGACCTTGACCTTTGACCTAGTGACCTCAAAATCAATAGGGGTCATCTGCGAGTCATGATCAATCTACCCATGAAGTTTCATGATCCTAGGCCCAAGCGTTCTTGAGTTATCGTCTGAGAACCACCTGGTTGACGGACCGACCGACATGAGCAAAGCAATATACCCCCTCTTCTTCGAAGGGGGGCATAAAAAAAAAGTTGGGGGGGGGGGGTGGGGGGAGTGGGGGGATTCTTGGGTGCGATGGTTGGACGTTATTTCAAACATAAAATAATAAAAATAAATATTTGTGTTTTTTAACTGTTTCAAACAAAATAAAAAAATTGGGGGGGGGGGGGGGGTGGGGGGGGGGGGGTATAGTGTGAGGGTGTGGTGGTAATTTGTGAGATGATCTTAAAAAAAAAAAAAATTTAGGAAGGGGGGATTCGGGTGGGGGGAGGGGGGGGGGGGGATTCTTGGGTGCGATGGTTGGACGGTATTTCAAACATAAAATAATAAAAATAAATATTTGTGTTTTTTAAACCGTTTCAAAAAAATATTTGGGGGTGGGGTGGGGGGGGGGTATAGTGTGAGGGTGTCTTTTGTGAGATAATCTTAAAAAAAAAAAAAAAAAATTGGGGGGGGGAGGGAGGGGGGGGGGGCGGCACACGGGATGGTTTGGGTGGAGTCTATTGTGGTATGTCAGGTAAGAATAGTTTTGTCAAAGTATCAATCAAATCTAATCATAAATAAAGAAGTTATGGCAATTTTAGCAAAATTTAATAATTTGACCTTGAGAGTCAAGGTCATTTAAAGGTCAAGGTAAAATTCAACTTGCCAGGTACAGTAACCTCATGATATCATGAAAGTATTTGAAGTTTGAAAGCAATAGCCTTGATACTTAAGAAGTAAAGTGGATCGAAACACAAAATTTAACCATATATTCAAAGTTACTAAGTCAAAAAAGGGCCATAATTCCGTAAAAATGACAACCAGAGTTATGCAACTTGTCCTTTTACTGTACCCTTATGATAGTTTGCGAGTGTTCCAAGTATGAAAGCAATATCTATGATACTTTAGGGGTAAAGTGGACCAAAACACAAAACTTAACAAAATTTTCAATTTTCTAAGTATAAAGGGCCCATAATTCCGTCCAAATGCCAGTCAGAGTTACATAACTTTTCCTGCACAGTCCCCTTATGATAGTTAATAAGTGTTGCAAGTATGAAAGCAATAGCTTTGATACTGTAGGAATAAAGTGGACCTAAACACAAAACTTAACCAAATTTTCAATTTTCTAAGTATAAAAAGGGCACATAATTCTGTCAAAATGCCAGTCAGAGTTACATTACTTTGCCTGCACAGTCCCCTTATGATAGTTAGTAAGTGTAGCAAGTATGAAAGTAATAGCTTTGATACTTAAGGAATAAAATGGACCTAAACACAAAACTTAACCAAAATTTTCAATTTTCTAAGTATAAAAAGGGCACATAATTCTGTCAAAATGCACGCCAGAGTTATCTAACTTTGCCTGCCCAGTCCCCTCATGATAGTAAGTAAGTGTACCAAGTTTGAATGCAATAGCATTGATACTTTCTGAGAAAAGTGGACCTAAACGCAAAACTTAACCAAAATTTTTTAATTTTCTAAGTATAAAAAGGGCACATAATTCTGTCAAAATGCAAGCCAGAGTTATCTAACTTTGCCTGCCCAGTCCCCTCATGATAGTAAGTAAGTGTACCAAGTTTGAATGCAATAGCATTGGATACTTTCTGAGAAAAGTGGACCTAAACGCAAAACTTAACCGGACGCCAACGCCAAGGTGATGACAATAGCTCATAATTTTTTTTCAAAAAATAGATGAGCTAACAATGACAGTCTGAGTCTTATGTTTACCTAATTGCCATGATAGAATGTGACATATTGTTTTTTGCTGATGACCTCTAAATTGGTCTTTTATTCCTCCCAAGTTACGTAACCAGTCTAAAGGGCCAAAGGGGGGAAAAGACTGTAAAAAATGTTAAGCAAACATGATCAAAGAAATTTCATGTATTCTGATTTACTAATACCCAAATAAGTTAATTCAGTGATCTATTTTACAAAACAAATGGTTATCATTGGGAGATTTGAACAAATAGAAAATATTTTCTATATTCTAAGTAGCAACTCGGTCCCTTACTTAGTGGTTTTACTTGTCTGGACAGGCAGTGGACACAATAATTCCTGGACAGTAGTCCCCTCTCTACAAGATCATCAACATCGTCTTCCTCATACAAAAAGGCATCAATGTGAACTGTAGAACTTGTGTCACAATCAGCATTCTGAAATACATGTACAGCACATATTAACACTTAAAATTTAAGGGGGCCAAACTAAATGTCATAGGTCACTCACTCGAGACCCAAAGAACTGAAGTTTTTGTGATGTTTCCAAAAGCATTTAAGAACTCAGCAAGGTTTGATTACAAGTAACATGTATAGCCCACATGCAAATTTGAAACAACACTTTAGACACATGCATTTAGCCTTGTTGCCTCATAGTGAAGCTCATTTGATTCTGCTTAGTCTTATGTTCTAAAGCTGTATATATAAGCATTTTAATTATTTCATTAAACTAGGGCATGGTCTTAAATTTAAATTGTAAGAGGGCATGAAATCCTAGATGATGTCTACAGATGTGACTAACGTAGTAAGTTTATCTCACTTGTCCTGCTGATGGCTTTACAAACTGCTCACTGGGGGAACTTGCTGTCAGAGGCAGATCATTGCGGATGTCTTCACGGATGGAGTCTAATATCACATTGGCATTATCCTTTCTTTCTTGTTCTCTCAAGGCATCTGAAAAGTAAACATGTAAAGTCACATGTTAAAGAAATGAACCCAACTGTCGTGTAAATTTTTTCACATCACACGACACAGAGATTCATCACATGTGGACAAAACATAACTGAAAGGATTTCAAGAAGACGTAATGATTCATGGACACAAAAAACCTTCCATAAAGTTTGAGGTCATTGACATCATTACCTTTCACAAGCACACAAAATGCGCCATTAACTTGAAGATAAATAAAAATCATTTTCTTATATTATGTAAACAACATTTTTATTTAATGCTTTCCGGTGGTTTATAGAGAAATAGCAGTGAATTAAAACTGATAATTTCACTGTTTCAAACAGTGAAAATTATCAGTGAGAATTATCGATAATTTTCATTGTTTACTGTGAAATGACGTCATTTTTTTGACGAAATGACGTCATTATCCCAGCAAA
The DNA here is from genome assembly GCF_020536995.1 of Dreissena polymorpha. Classification (NCBI taxonomy): domain Eukaryota; kingdom Metazoa; phylum Mollusca; class Bivalvia; order Myida; family Dreissenidae; genus Dreissena; species Dreissena polymorpha. Next base: position 90,783,501 of record NC_068357.1, on the reverse strand, counting down.
ATTCGTTAGTTAAACTCTTGAACAATGTATATAAACTGTGAAAAATGCATTAAATAAAAAGAAAATTTGTTGGATTCGGTGGATTATCGACTTTAATTCACTCGTGATCATAGAAAACATATATTTTCACTCGTGGCTGCGCCACTCGTGAAAATATTATTTTCTATGATCACTCGTGAATTAAAATCGATAATCCACCGGATCCAACAAATATCCTCTATGTAATCCTTGAAATTATTGTAAATATGATTCAGTCTGATTTAAACCCTACCAATCATCATCAAAGATCGGAGTAAAAGAAGCAAAGACATTTTCATTTGCATAAATGGTATAAGGTATAAGGTACAACTGTAAAGAATATAGTCTGACATCTTTATAGCCTTTTAACCTGTGTGGCAACAAGAGCTATATATTTTGATGTCCCATCCGACTTAACAGAAAACTCCAGCGTGAAATGCATCAGAAGGCTTTTCCTATTAAATCACAGACTAGACTCATGGTTTTGGATACAAATTACTTATGCTGTCGGAAGTTTAAGAAGACTACGAAAACCACACAGCGCAAAACAACTTAAATAATCGCCGGACATAATAAAGTTTGTTCTGAAGAAATGTTCCACCATGCTTTCGCACATTGTAGGAAAAATCATTGTTGTAACAATAAGACATTGTCTGTCCTTAGTTGACTAAAGAAAACTTGAAATCACTGAGATCGAAATTGAAGGCATCATTGACGAACAACCAGATGCGATCACATGCATTTTAAAACTTTCACCTGGAGAATAGGAGGTTTTTGTGTGACGTCACAAGAGGGGTTTTCCGTTACTAAAAATAGATTGGCCGTCAACTTCTTGATCGCGGCCAATTACTTTGTACCAGAGTTGAGGTCGTTGGAAGACTTAATACTTACAATTTCACAAAACAAAACTATAAAAATCCGTATTCTTTTTTAAAATGAGAATTTAATAAATGATATTTCAAAAATAATAAAACATAATAATAATTTGAATATTATTTTAAGTGATGTGGATGCGATAGTGTTATTTTTCATCCGCGATCGATATTTAGTGTAAGGGGTGCATTGAATCAGTTATAAAACAAAGCCCTAAAATAGCTCAAGACATTTCAATCTTGAAATGTATTTTTAATTTACTTTCACATTGAATGAATTTTCGTTTCGTTAACATTGAATGAAAATATTAATAAATTTAAGCATTCAAATTGAAAAAACACCTGCATATTTTGCAAATTGAACTGTCTTTGCATGTACACGCATATTGAAAACTCGTCTGTAGTGATAATGAGCGATACAAATCTAGCATTTTATGATACCATTAATCTACACATTTTATTTATTTAACGCAAGTATTTTATATCCCTATAATGACCAAACGCGATTGCTTGTTTTCATCAGAGACGTAGTTATCTACGTCTCTGTTTTCATGATGATGTTTCGAACACTGCAGTAACGCACAATCTTTACACAATGTGACATCATAGCAGAGTTTACATTTGCAGGTACCCGTTAAATACGTTAATTGTGTAGCAGTAAATGTGTACAATATTTTAAATGTATAGTTATTAAACACTTTATTATTATGTTTAAACTGGCTAATATATATACTTAATAGTTCCTAGCTGTTAATCAATTTCGAACAAATGTCTGTTTTTAAAAATGTTCAAATATTTTATTAAGCAACTGTTAAGTTTTTGACTTAATATGTCGAGAGATGACATGGAGGTATCATAAATTGTGTTTAATTACCAGACACACGTGGTTTATGCAGAGACCCCATACAGAGTCATACAAGTATAGGTCCCTGGGTTTATGACACACTGTTTTCTTAGTAATTGTCTGGACAGTATCCGATCATATCGAGATAATTGGTTTGTGATAAAGAAAGGGGCAATTTAACACTGGGTTAAAATGCTGAAACAAAGAGTGTCAAAATTTGTGTGAACAATTAAATAAAAAACATTTACATTTATCAAGAGGATTAAGTTAATCTGTAACAAGGTAAGTTTTTACAGACAAATAGGTTCAAATCAGTTTCTATATGTTGATTACATAAAATCAATCAATTTGTTGTTTGTTTTCGTCCTTATTTGTGTTCGTTCATTGGATTCAATTTAATCTGAAAGAATTTGAATTTCTGAGTATTTTTGTTCTTCAAATGGGTCGTGAATATGTTTGTTACCTGATCACGATTCGCTTCATCAATGCAAACAATAGCAGAATGGCCGCAGTTTTGACGGCCAAAATTTGAGCATGCGCAAACGTGACGTCATTATCGGAATCCCCAAAACCTCCTATAAGATCCTGAACTACCGTACTCACACCAGCACCCTTAAAATATGCTTAAACAATAATTGGTTCAACGTATTGCTTTACTTAATGTGTATACTTATCGTTATTTTTGTATGTTACCAAACAAAACAATAACGTGAAATTCAAAAAATTACTTGTTCAGGATTTTTGTCCGAAAATAAAATTTCCGGATATACCACTAATAAACGCGAAATCACATTTCACATTTAATCACATACACCAACTTGTTACTTATATATGGGTATATAAGAAATACGTACCATTTACATAATCTTTGGTCCATAAAAGGAACGACTCTAAAATGTCATGATTTATTGACGTCAGAATTGTTTTAAAAGCGGCGACGGATTGTTGGAAATCCATGGCATACTATTAGGCGGAGTGTTTATATTTATCCGGGACAGAAGTTTTTCTCTGCACGTGCTCCATATATTACAGCTCAACATGATCACAAATGAGGATTTATCGGGACAGGGGTATCGAAGACATAAATCAGGAAATAAAAAGAACTTCAACACTTTTAATATACACTTGAACATGTATTACATATCTGCCATTTCGAATGCAAAATGTTAAAGTTTATATATGTAGATACGGTGATTATTGAAATAAAAAAAGAGCACCGCCTTGCGGGTGCAGACCGCTCATCTATTTTTCTTTTTAAAGGTGAAGGGACCTATCTCAATTTCAATCACAAAGCAGGGAGGTGGAGTGGAGAGGGGTGTATAGTGTGGGGTGGGGTCATTTATTACATTATCTTCCAAAAATGCAAAAAAAATGCAATTTTATTTATTTATTTTTTTTTGGGGGGGGGGGGGGGGGATTCTTGGGTGGGATGGTTGGACGGTATCTCAAAAATAAAATAATGAAAATAAATATTTGTGTTTTTTAACCATGTTTGAAAAAAACAAGAGATGTGTTTTTCAGAAACACAATGCCCCCTATTGCGCCGCTTTGAAAAAAAATCATTGACCTTTGACCTTGAAGGATGACCTTGACCTTGAACTTCAACCACTCAAAATGTGCAGCTTTATGAGAAGTCAGCTTTGAAATATTATTTTTTTGACCTTTGACCTTGAAGGATGACCTTGACCTTGAAGGATGACCTTGACCTTGAACTTCCACCACTCAAAATGTGCAGCTTCATGAGAACGCCGCTTTGAATTTTGATAAAAAAAATTACCTTGAAGGATGACCTTGACCTTGAAGGATGACCTTGACCTTGAACTTCCAACACTCAAAATGTGCAGCTTCATGAGAACGCCGCTTTGAAATAAAAAAAAATGACCTTGAAGGTTGACCTTGAACTTCCACCACTCAAAATGTGCAGCTTCATGATAACACCGCTTTGATTTTTTATTTGTTTGACCTTTGACCTTGAAGGATGACCTTGACCTTGAAGGATGACCTTGACCTTGAACCTACACCCCTCAAAATCTGCAGCTACATGATAACGCCGCTTTGAATTTTTTCATTTGTTTTTTTACCTTTGACCTTGAAGGATGGCCTTGACCTTGAAGGATGACCTTGAACTTCCACCACTCAAAATGTGCAGCTTCATGAGAACGCCGCTTTGAATTTTTAATTTTTTTTTACCTTGAAGGATTACCTTGACCTTGAACTTCCACCACTCAAAATGTGCAGCTTTATGAGATACACATGCATGTCAAATATCAAGTGGCTATCTTTGAACAATATTAAAAAAGTTATGGCCAATGTGAAAGTTTTCGGACGGACAGACGCCATATATTTGACGTTTGACCTTGAAGGATGACCTTCACCTTCACCTTTCACCACTCAATTTGTTCAGCTCCATGAGATACACATGCATGCCAAATATCAAGTTGCTATCTTCAATATTGAAAAAGTTATGGCCAATGTTAAAGTTTTCAGACGGACAGACACCATAAATTTGACATTTGACCTTGAAGGATGACCTTGACCTTGACCTTTCACCACTCAAAATGTGCAGCTCCATGAGATACACATGCATGCCAAATATCAAGTTGCTATCTTAAAAAGTGAAAAGTTATGGCCAATGTGTGCAGACTTTCTCCGCCGGAACCTATCTCACTGCCCACGTAACAGCAAGGCAACATGCTATAAGACACTGGTTAGACCCCAGCTCGAGTATGCGTCGTCAGTATGGGACCCACACACAAAGGCCAACATCAGCAAGCTCGAGAACTGCCAACGGAGAGCAGCCAGGTTCTGCACAGGTGACTATCGCAACACCAGCAGCGTCACTGCTATGATGAACCAACTGAGCTGGGACACCTAAGCATCCCTTCGCCAACATACCAAAGCAGTCATGATGTACAGAGTCATCAACAACCTCGTAGATATCCGAGCCCAGCACATACTGATCCCTACTGGAGTACACACCAGGGGCCACGCCAACAGATACTTACAACCATTTACGAGCGTAAATCTCCTTCTTCCCCTCTGGAATCCGACTTTGGAACAGCTTACCTGAAGAAGTTATGTCAGCCCCGTCCCTTGAGGTCTTCCAGACAAGGATGGGTTCGTTGCATGAGTAACTCTAGAGCAAGTTGTTTTTAACCTGATTTTAAATGCACCGATGTTTCCTTCACTTATGTACATATTCACATTGTGCGACGATGCTCCAGAGGAACTCAGCACTTAAAGGGGCCTTTTCACAGATTTTGGCATTTTTTAACTATTTCATTAAATGCTTTATATTGATAAATGTAAACATTGGATCGTAAAAGCTCCAGTAAAAAATCAAGAATAAAATTAAAAAAAGGAAAAGAACATTGCCCGGAGCAGGTTTCGAACCAGCAACCCCTGGAGTCCTGCCAGAGTCCTGAAGTAAAAACGCTTTAGCCTACTGAGCTATTCCGCCGAGTACACATACTTCATGTATTTTATACCTTATATAAGCAATCTTCGTAGTTATACAAAATTTAACGACAAAAACAGAACTCTCCAAATTATTCAATCGTTTCGCGTTGCAACGCTTTATAATTTTTAGGTTTTATAATCGTCAAAAGATGCATATAATGGCTATATTAAAGCATGGTAAATGTTCAGTATTACTGTTTCCTCACAAATATCATAACTAACACGAAAATTTGCGAATCTGAAACAACTTTTTTCAATTTTGTCAATTTACCAAAGCGTGAAAAGATCTCTTTAATCCGGAAGAAGAAGAAGATAAAGCATACCAAAAAGTATGTGTATTACCGCTTAGAAAATTTCATAACGCAAAGTAACTTAAATTATTTTTTTATCTATAAAACCATAATTTGACGTAAAACATTGTACAGTGATCCTAATGATATTAATTGTTGAAAAACCACAGACCTAAAATATACATATTCTCTAGGTCTTTGAAAAAACGAAATAAACATGTTACGTTGCTAATACATGCAAAACTGGCCAAACTCAAGGTCCACATAGTTTTTGACAGTTTAAAAGTTTTATTTATATACCGGTACTCGTGCTTAAAAGCGGGTTCCCGATTGGATTCAGAATGGGATCTTCCCTCAGAATTTGGTCGAATATGCGATGCACCTTTTCCCGAATATATCAAGAGATTACTAACTTTATCCGGCGTTTACACAACTAATGATGTCATCTATAATTTTGTAAAATGGCTACCACTGGGAAGCACCAGTGGTATGTTTACGAAGATGGCTGTATTTCAGTTGATGAACCAGTCAGTAGTGTCACATACCACTCATCACTTAACGCAATTATTGTAACCACAGACGAACCAGGAGTTAAAATTTACGATGTCACATCAGGATCCGTGCTACAGAAATCTGACCTTTCTGGTACAAATTGCACAATTTACAGAATGTAGTTCTCATGAAATTAATTCCGAGATTATGTTTCCCTTGTTTACTTTGTATTGCGTCTGTCAAATAATGTGCTGCTGTCCATCATACTTCTTTATTTCGATATAATTGATAAAAAATGACAGATGACAATGCAGTTTGCTTTATTATAAAAACTGTGGATGTATTCAGTTGTAAAATAAACCACAGGAGTTTGAAATATCTATCCATAAAGCTAATCTAATGGCTAAATAAAAAAATACCCCAATATAGTATAAAGACTACAGGAATGAAACACAGCAGACCCCGGACCCGCCCATTTTCCAGTAAACAAGGGAAATTACTGGAAAAACAGGGTACCCTACATCGACCCATGGTATTATAATCAAAAGGCCGGTGAAAGAAACTACGAACACAGCTTACCGTGAACTACCTTCCTCTAAATTCACAATTATTCAACACTTTCCGCACATCGTCGGATCCATTGTCTCTTGGTACATCATCTTGAGGATGTTTTTGTTGGCACCCCACAGTGTTGGTGCCAGCTTCTTTATGACGTTAAATTTACTTCTGACCATTGCCTTTGTGCTCTGTACCTGTTGTTTCCATTTAATTCTCCATGGATTGATGTCTAGCAGTCTCCAGTCATACAATTCCAGCATATTACTGACTTAAGGAAAGTTTTGTCAGTCTTCGAAATTAGCACACGCCCGATCACCCGTGGCGAGTAAAATTACTGCCGGGCACATACGAAAATTCACGTTTGTGGCCCGCCGGGCATGTAAATTATTGAAGCCAATTGACAGTTTATAAAAAAAAATCGTAAGTGGTTCTTGATATTTGCAGATCTATTTTTCAATTTTGCGAACAAACACCTTGCCGCAAGTTGTAAAACAATGAAATTCGATTAGTTTAACAACACACACCTGCTTGCACACGTCATCGTTATTGTTTTTGACCGATGCAGTTCGGTCACATTCTGTTCTTATCGACGGTTTCTCTAGACATTAATCGAGAAGATGCTTTTTGAATCGATCATTTCAATCAAGTTATAAGCTTTCGTTTTTGTCAATGTAAACAAATGTCATTGTCGACATAGAGGCTATGCAGTATCTTAGGTATGTTGATGGGGCTAAGCTCGATAAAGCACTTCCAAAATAGAAAATTGACAATGATTTAGAGAAAAAGGAAGCCAAGAAATGTTACGAGGACACCAGAGAACGCTCTTTTCAAGAGCACTGGTGTAACGATCGACCGTCTTAATTCTAGTGACTGATTAGATGTAGTTGTATTCACTACTATTGAAACAAATGTTCTGCTTTACTATGTGTAGCATGTAAGTGTTAAAATGTCGTGATTTGTTATAATTTTGGTTAAACAAGTTTGGGCATGTAAAAAATATGTTGGGCATGTAAAAATTCTTAAGTAACTGGCCCGACTGGCATGTAACTTTTCAAAGCTAATTTCGAAGACTGTTTTGTAGTTTGACCACTCAATCGATGATGCGCAATAGATAAACCTGTAATTGGACTATGTTTAAATCAGAAGTGTCATTTTAAGCACTTGTATAAAGCCCCATTTTCCCAGAGCGTGCATTTATTATAATATATTGGTCATTGTGTCTGAATTGCGAGGCCGTGTTACAGCTGCTGGCAAGTCGTCAAGAGGGCTTGATAAAGGCCATGGTTGCAACAAGACCAAGGGTGGCTCTCGCCGAGCTTACTATAAAAGGCAGAACACCCTCCATCTGCGCAGAAAGCGTTAAAAATGTTTATAAAATTTTCTTTTCTTTGTGACTTGTGTCTTCAGCTGCACCAGGTGAGAAGGTACAGACAACCTACCTGGCAGAGAAGAATGCAATGGTGTTCACCAACAGTCAGGCAGTTGGGGTCAGGAAGGACCTACAGGGGGTACTTCTCATCGACACAGCCCTACAAATGCCACTGTCCTCCCAAGACAAGAATGTCAGACTGGAGCTGCCATTGGCTGAAGTAGGATATCTTTTTACCCTTTACCATTCAGATATGCATTATTACACTTTTTTAATCCCTTAGAAAATCTTAAATTTAAGACCTTAAAGCTTTCTTGCTGGACATGTTTGGTTTCAGCATTATAACGATTAAAACTACATAAATGTGCCTCTGGGAAAATGGGGTTTAAAGTTCGTTAAGTGTTGTCCCAGATTAGCCTTTGCAATCTGTACAGGCTTTTCAAGGACAACGCATTCACATTCCGCTGTTGTGGATTTTTTGTTTGTTTAAAAAAAGACTCTTCTAAAGGAAAATTCAGAAATTGTTGTCCCTGATTAGCCTGTGCGGACTGAAAAGGTTTATCAGCAATAACACTTTATGCAAATGCATGATTAAGCCCTGTTTTCTCAGAGCACAGCTCAAATGTATGAGAATATTTTGAACTGTCCTGTTTTCTCATACATTTGAGCTGTCCTGTCCTGGTGAAAGTTGCTGTAGCTTCTGATGTTGTTCTTTTTCAGGCAAGCCAGTTGTTGAAATCTATCTATGGAGCAGAGCTCCCATGTACTGATGAGACCGCTGTTGTGATCTCTGAACTCCAGAAACAAATCAGCAAGGTTCAAGAAGCTACAAAAGGAAACCATAAAACTGCAAAGGTTTTGTGTTGAAGTTTCATTTATAAGTATTGAATTAGTATGAATTGAATTTTATAGATGGTCAGATTGATTGTTGCAAGCATTTTTATGCCCCCCTTCGAAGAAGAGGGGGTATATTGCTTTGCTCATGTCGGTCAGTCGGTCGGTAGGTCGGTCGGTCCGTCCACCAGGTGGTTGTCGTATGATAACTCAAGAACGCTTAGGGCTAGGATCATGAAACTTCATAGGTACATTGATCATGACTCGCAGATGACCCCTATTGATTTTGAAGTCACTAGGTCAAAGGTCAAGGTCACGGTGACCCGAAATAGTAAAATGGTTTCCGGATGATAACTCAAGAACGCATACGCTTAGGATCATGAAACTTCATGGGTAGATTGATCATGACTCGCAGATGACCCCTATTGATTTTGAGGTCACTAGGTCAAAGGTCAAGGTCACGGTGACCCGAAATAGTAAAATGGTTTCCGGATGATAACTCAAGAACGCATACGCCTAGGATCATGAAACTTCATGGGTAGATTGATCATGACTCGCAGATGACCCCTATAAATTTTGAGGTCACTAGGTCAAAGGTCAAGGTCACGGTGACCCGAAATAGTAAAATGGTTTCCGGATGATAACTCAAGAACGCATACGCCTAGGATCATGAAACTTCATGGGTAGATTGATCATGACTCGCAGATGACCCCTATCAATTTTTAGGTCACTAGGTCAAAGGTCAAGGTCACGGTGACCCGAAATAGTAAAATGGTTTCCGGATGATAACTCAAGAACGCTTTTGCCTAGGATCATGACACTTCATAGGTACATTGATCGTGACTCGCAGATGACCCCTATTGATTTTCAGGTCACTAGGTCAAAGGTCAAGGTCACAGCGACAAAAATCGTGCTCACACAATGGCTGCCACTACAATGGACAGCCCATATGGGGGGCATGCATGTTTTACAAACAGCCCTTGTTTTTACTCGCTGTATGAGTCTTTTGGATATCAAGTAATGTATTGTTCATAATTGTTAAAAAAGTGTTTACACACTTTCATTTCCCAAATTATCATTTTCAGATTTTTTTATTTAAGATACACCCAATCACAAGCATACATGTATCTTATTTTTTAGGAGTATTTATAAATTCCTAGATTAACATATTGCTTTATTTAAATCAGATAAACTCACTTACTCATAACATTATTTGTAAAATCAGTATATACTCTTGCTGCGAGGGAGAATATTGAAGTAATAAATGGTATAAGTTTGTAGAGCTACCTACTTTCACATGTTTTAATTGATATGGTTAAAACTTCAAATATGCCATCAATATGTAGTGTGTAGACATGTTTTTCATTCCTATTGATCCTCGCATTCCAGAGTAATTTGCCCTTTAATTCATCTGTCAAAGTGGTGCAGTTATATAGTCAAGCTTTTGACAACCATAACCCTTTCCCACTCAGAAGTAAAGTGAATGGCTCAATGCAACCAGTAGAAATCCAGAACAGCCTGCAAGTACAGGCTGTTCAGGTTGTGTGCTGTTTGCTGCTTATAAGTATCAAAAGGCTGGAAATGGAACTTGTAAAACTTAAATCTTTTAAGAAAGGTCTTTAATTTAATGAGATTTTCTAAGGGACTACAGAGGAGTCAAAATATGTATATGAATGGTGAATGGTAGAGTGTGAAGACATATTATTCATGCCTGTTGATCCTCACATTCTTGAGTTATTTGCCTTTAGATTTATCTTTAAAAATTGTGCAGTTGTATAGTCAAGCTTTTGACAACCTCGACTTATTTTTGCAGTGGGCCACAGTGTGTTTGAACGTCCCATGCAGTGCCTTGAGGACGGTGTGCATCTGCCTAACGACAGAGCTGAAGAGACTCAACGTGTACACCCCTGGTCTCTCCATCGCGTCAGCAGTGAGTCATCGCCTAGGTTACCTGTCTCCTAGCAGCAGCATAGAGACACCTGTCAATGGTCTTGTGGAGAGGTCAGCCATGTACAGCGAGGCTGCCCGGCATGAGACGTTCAGCAAGTGGCCACATATGGATTACAAGTATGTTGTGATTACAAGAATGTGGTGTTTACAAGTATGTTGTGTGTTTTTTCATGGTGTTTTTTGTGTGTTTTGTTATTTATTGTGCTGAAATGAATTTATGATTAATCAGAAAGATCTGCGTCAATGAACGTTGTTTAGGTTATGTTTCTGTGTATGGATTAGAAATTGTGGTTTCAATCCCTTATTTTAAATAATGAAACAATACAATTTTGATTTAAAGAAAGGCATTACAAATAATAATTGCATTGTTGTAGTGTGATTCAATATATTGTATCACGCTTGTTGATTGTTCAGTTTGTATTCCATAAGTCTTAATGTCACACAACCATCTCATGCAATAAAACCCATTTGCACACCACAGTTAGGACCATCCACAGTCACTCAAATTTCCCAATTTATTGACACTGTCTTTTTACTGGCCTAATAAGCACTTTTGACCACCATGAAACCAGTTGTCTAATATGAGCTATATTCTGATTGGGCTTAATGCATGTGTTTAAAGTGTCGTTCCAAATTATCCTCTGCAGGCCGCACAGGCTATTCAGGGACAGCAATTTTTGCTTTTATAGAATATTTAATTTAAAGGAAGTTTTTTTTCAAAACAAAAATCTTGTTTTTTTAAAAAGTGTTTTGCTTATAAGCGACACTTTACGAACGGGCAGTACGCCCCATTGTTCCCAGAATGAGGCTCATATAGCCTCGACTGTTATTGTAGGTGGGCTTTACCAGACCCGATGGCCCAGGCAGGGTTCTACCACCAGCCCAACATGTCAGGGGATGACAGGGCCCTCTGCTTCACCTGCAATGTGTGCCTAGTGTGCTGGGAACCAACCGATGAACCATGGTACGATGGTGGCTCCCAGTCTGAGCATTTCATTATTATATTTTCTGTTTAGTTGTTTGCCTTATACTGAAGACATTTTTATAGAGGAGTCTTTTAATGCATTTTTACTGAATGAAAAGTAGAACATTCTAGCAAAAAATTTCAGCCTTTAAATTCTAGAGAAAGTTACTATATTGTATTTATGGACATGAATTGCATAAGTAATTATAAACATATTTTCATAAATGTTCTTTACATTTTGAATTTCTTGTACTTACATGTACATTGTCTTAAAACAAAATTTTAAACTGAAACTGTACAACCAAATGAGCTGTACAAGTAAATTCTTAGAAGATGTAAAAGGTAACAAGCAATGGATTGTAATTAAAAACATAATATAAGCCTAGTTCAGGGTTAATTGGGCTAAATGCATGCATGTAAAGTGTCATCCAAGATAAGCATGTTCTGTCGGCTTTTAAGAAAATTTTCGTTAATGTTTCTCTTCTTAAAGAAAATCGAGTCTAGATGGAAAGTTTTGTCCCTGATAAGCCTGTACAGACTGCAAAGGCTAATCTTGGAAATACTTTACCCACATGCTCTAACACCCAAGTACTGAGAATGAGGCTCATTTAATATTGTAGGTCTGAGCATGAGCGTCACTCGCCATCATGTCCCTTTGTGAAGGGGGAGCACACTCAGAACGTGTCTCTGTCAGTGACGTACGCCACTCAGCCTGCGCTGCCCCACAGCAGCACGGGGGATCGGATAGCCTGTGTGGGCACCACAGCCTGTGAAGACTACCTGGCCACCTCCACAAGCCATGGCAATATAGTAGTCTGGAATCTAAAACACAAGCTAAAGGTCCAGTAATTTTTTGTTCCACCATTTTGGGGATTGGGCTAGTGCCCTTTGTATTAGGAAAATAATGTGTTCATACCAAAATTAGCAAATTGATGCTTTTTTATGCCAACAAATACTTTAAAATTGAGAATTAGTGTTTTCAATATTATATTTACTAAGTTTTAACTAAAACAGCTGGATAGGGAAAGGAACTAAAAGTTGATATTTGTTTAATAAAAAAAAAATTTTAGGTTGCTAACATATGTTACAACAACTCAAATTTTGTAAGGCGTAATATTTTTAAAAAAGAAGAAAAGTTGGTAGAATTTAACTTACTCTGATGTAGCAACAAAAACATAATAAATATTTTAAACATATAGTAACAAAAAGATCCTTCATAAAATTGCATGTTTTTTATTTATTTTCATATCGAACTGAAAACTTAACTACTGTTTAAAACAGAATAAATCTAACCTAATTGACTAACAATAATTTATTTTAGCAATCGACCATAGTTAATTAGTTCAAAATGATGGTACATTTCTCAGTGTTTTATTTGCAACCACTTTCAAAATCTTCATTTAAAAAAAAAGATATTTCCAAAATTGTAATATCTATTATTTGTAAAAAATTATCAAATTGTGTGTGTTACAGAAACACTGCCAGTTTGTACTGGATGTTAGTGAGACGGTGGTTGCCATGAAGACAGGGCTCCAGGTGGACCGACAGCCCGCAGGGGGTAGGAAGTCTGACTCCTGCGCCCAAATGGAGGACAGCCTAGAGGCGCCCGGGCTGCAGTCGTGTCACAGGTATTAATTGTGCTTAATGCATATGCGTAAGTGTTGTCCCAGATTAGCCTGTGTACATGTAGTCCGCACTGGCTAATCAGGCTCAACACTTTCCACCTTATCTGGATTTTGGGTCAAAAGATACCTCCTCATAATAAAAATGAAATGAGAGCAGAAAGTGATGTCCCTGACAAGCCCTGTTTAATTAGTCTGACTCCTGTACCAACATGGAGGACAGCCTAGAAGCACCAGTCCTGTCTCAGGTATCAAATGTGTAGTTCATCATCAGTTCATCTGTCAGTCCGTCCGTCTGTCTGTCACAAACTTTTCAGGGCTACAGTACACTCCACGCGGTTTCCCCAAAAAACACGCTCCCTCCGCGGGTTTTTTTCTGCTAGTGAGTGTTCACGCGGCGTTGAGAGAGCGAGGTGAACTCGATAAAACGCTCGGCATTACGCCGCGTTCGCTAATTCCCACGGTGTGTATTACTTTAGCCTAGTCGGTTAATGCAGACAATTTCCGTTCTTATCAGTAACCGCCGCGCAACGCCGCGTTAGCAGTGTGCTACTGGGCATGCCAAAAAAATTAAAACATTGTTAAAATAAATTGTTTAAAAACAGTAGTACATGTACATCAGGGATGTATAATCTATTATACATCCCTGTGTACATGTATAAAAAAGATAATTGTATATAGAAAATTAATACGTATAAAAATTATGTTTTTTAATTCACAGGTACGTCTACAATATGAATGAATATAAGACATTTGACAAATTAATATTTAAATCATAACACATATAAGACAATAATAAATGTTCCGTAAAATTTCCAAATGAGAATAATAATTAGTAATCCGAAACACACTACGATTTTTAATGTTAACACGACGTTTACAAATGCTTCCAATATACAGTCATCATGTATATTTCCCCACAAAAGCGCACGAAAATTATGCTGCAATGTACAAGGTCAAGGTATACTCCTGCGGCGTGTAGTGATTTTTTTTATACAAACTTTGTAGCACAGAGAACATTGAATTTTGTTGATTTCGGTTAAAAGTTTCTTTGGTATTTTTTAACAAAATTATATCGCGAATAAGTTGATATTTCCTCCAAAATAATTTCAAATCGAACACGCCGAATCTTTATCGTTACGGTATTTTAGTAGAGTAATTATTTTAACAGTAATTGCACTGTAAACTGATTAAAGAAGACATCTGGGCGGAACTGGATTTTAAGTGTTTGACGTTATGAAAACACGCAAAGCTTGTCTACTGACCTATTGTGTAGTCTGCTGTCTGCGGTGTTTTGACAAAAGGGATTAACATGTGTGAATGTCACTCTGCCGATTTGGTCCATACCCTCTTTTAGCAATCAATGGAATAACCTAACTTCAAAGAGAAAATAAATGCATTAGCAAGCAGAGAATTGACTTTGTTCCGACAATTAAAACCATTCCTTATGCATTTGTTGAACGTGTTTACTTGAGTAAGTTATGCCTATAGACAGGAAGCTGCTTTTCTTTGATTACGTCAGGGGTGTCAATTTTCCGGATTATTCCGGAAATCCTGATTTGAGCCGTCCAGGGTTGATTTTGAGGTGAATGTAAATCCGATGAGTTTGTTTAAGGCGGGTGGGGGTAGGGACAAAATTCTTTTAGTGCGGGATCATTTCAGAACGAATATTGTTAAAGCATCGTCGGCATTCCGGACATTTGCGCTTGGTACCGATTTTATTTATTGATTTCTGATTGGTAAGCGGCTGGCACTGACATGATCAGGCACTGGCTAAGTAAAGCACTGCAATTTCATATTTTAAAACAATATGTTAATCAAATTATATATTGACTGCGTATTTGCTAGGTTACTGGTTATTGGTTTTTAACCAGGTTTTCCGAAGGAAAAAACTGGTTATTAGATTGGCGAATGCGGGCGGGCTGGCGGGATGGCGGGATGGCGGGCGGGCGGAACAAGCTTGTCCAGGCCATAGCTTTGTAGTTCATTGTGAGATTTTAAAATCATTTGGCACATTTGTTAACCATCATTAGACGGTGTGTCGCGCGAAAAAATTACGTCAATATCTCCAAGGTCAAGGTCACACTTTGAGTTCAAAGGTAAAAAATAGCCATAAATGAGCTTGTCTGGGCTATAACTATGTCATTCATTATGAGATTTTAAAATCATTTGGCACATTTGTTCACCATCATGGGACGGTGTGTGGCACGAAAGAATCACGTCAATATCTCCAATGTCAAGGTCGCCACGACTAAAAATAGATTTATTTTAAAACAAACTTACAAAGGGGGTTAATTTTGTTTGTTCATTTCAAAAGTTCAGTTTGAGTTGTCTCCCTTTATCAGATTTTTTTTCACAATGAAAACCTGGTATTGTGACAATTTTGTCCCTTGTTATTTTCTGCAGTCAAACGATATGCGTATTTTATTTCATTTGCAAATCATGTAATGCGACATGTTTTCGGACAGTCGTTTTCGGATACGCTGGTTTGTTAATTACATTTCGAAGTTCTTAATATCATGTGTTTAGAATGACAAATACACCTGTGGTGTTACGGATGGTTTGGTTTATAATATTTCGCATTGTACTCACCAGAAATGGCACCTAGAAAGACTATTAAACAAGAACAATAAGCTAGGGCTCGGGGGGTTGGGCCCTCTCTTCCCTTTATCCTACGGCTTAATTTTCCGGATTTCAAATTTGGGCCAATTGACACCCCTGTTACGTCAAACTGTCAATTCACACAGATTTGCGAGATTTTTAGGGTCCTTGGTCATTTGTTTACATGTTCAGTATAGAAAATCACCTGCTAACATGAAAACTTTGGATTAAATTATCAAAATAAAAACAATGTTGCAAACTGTGTTTATATTAATTGGTAAGTATTAGTTAAAAGACGACGTTTTGTTTGTCGTAAATCAACAAGTTTTCTATACAACAACTACTTCTATAACCACGTCGGGATCGATCCATCTTGGTTGTTTTTTTTTTATTGTAAATATTATACTACATGTACATGTATGTTCTTGTAATAAATGTAATTTTATTAGGAAGTCAAACAAAATTACTCGTAAAACGCGGAGTTTCCCCTGCGTTGCGAACGCCGAGGGTGGCCGCGTCGGATTATCAGTTTTGCCGATCGTTTACCGCCGCGTCCAAAATCATGCAAACGCCACGTCGATTTTCTTAATCTCCCTCCAGGTCAATCCCCGCGGAGTATGGAGGGAAATTGGGGAAAACGCGTGGAGTGTACTGTATATTAAAGAAGCTGTACAACATGTCAACATCATGAAACTTCATGGATGTATACATATCAATACAAGAACCATAAGCCCACACTTTCTTAAATAATATTCATTGCCTTTTGTTGGTTTTGTATGATGAAACTTTTCAGGACTTGATCAAGATTCTACGCAAGATTTCAACATTAAACTTCAAGGGTGTATAGATATCAATTAGAAGTGCCATGCACAAGAAACATAACCCTAAACTTTCTCAAATAAGATTTATTGCCGTTTGTTGTTTTAGTTTGATGTAACTTTTCAGGGCTATATCTCAGATTCAATACAATATTTCAACATGAACCTTCATAGGTGTATAGGTATCAATGTGGAGAATTGCTATGCATAAGAACCATAACCATACACATAGTCATTAAAAAGGAGTTATTTCCCTTTTGTATGGAATGTTACATTTCAGACCTAAACATCAGACACTATACAAGATTTCAACATGCTTTTATGTCCCTCACCACTATAGTGGGGGACATATTGTTTTTGCCCTGTCTGTTGGTTGGTTGGTTGGTTGGTTTGTTTATTTGTTTGTTTTCTCCAACTTTAACATTTTGCCTTAACTTTTTGCAATATTAAAGATAGCAACTTCATATTTGGCATGCATGTGTATCTCATGGAGCTGCACATTTTGAGTGGTGAAAGGTCAATGTTAAAGTCATCCTTCAAGGTCAAAGGTAAAAAAAACAAATCCAAGGGAAGTAATAAGCTTTAAAGGGAGATAATTATCTGAACCTGCCGAATGATTTTTAAAAAAATAATCAAAGCGGCGCAGTAGGGGACATAGTGTTTCTGACAAACACATTTCTTGTTGTATGATGTGACCACAAATATGTAAGAAAAGACCTGACCCTTCAAATTTCCTTTTCTTTTAATTCTGGGCCCATGAATAAACAAAATTAATTGGGTGAAGGATATCAATTAAACGCATTTGCTTGTTTGTAATAGTTTGTACAATTAGTACAAACATTTCCCATTGTTAAAGCAGCCTAGGTGATGAGGTGGATGCAAGGGTGTGTGCCCAGGGTGCGGTGACCTTCCTGGTAGAGGAGAACAGCAAGGCAAAGAACAACACAGGGCCAGAAGTTGCAGTTCACAGCTCTAGACAAAGTCTTGAAAGTGAGGACAATGGATTTAATTTTGGACATTACTATTTGTGAATAAGAATCCTCTTTTTTAAATGGTTTTAAAAGTAGGTACACATTCCATCAATAAAATGGGACAAAAAAGAGAAAAACACAGGACTGATACACAACTATTCCATCAAAGTCGAAATTGTCACATTAATTTAGCCAGGCTCTGGAAAAATAGGGCTTAATGCATGTGGGTAAAGGGTTGTCCCGATGACAACACTTTTCACCTAGACTGGATATTCGTTTAGAAGAGACTTCCTTTTACAAAAATGTCTGTTAAAGTCCCAGAGGAAGGCTCAATTGCTTTTTAAAAAGATATAATGGCCTACAATTTAATTGTAAAGCAATTAATTAATATCACTGAATAAAAAATGTGAGGCTTTTAAAATGTTATACACATTTATTTCAGGCCTGTCTTCCTTCACACGACCAAATGAGGATGTAGAAGTGACATCCATGTGTGTAGTTCATATATCCCCATCATCTGAAACAGAGAATCCATCAAAAGCAGTCAGATCAGAGACATGTAAAAAAGATATCAAGTCCAAAGTGAAGAAACGACCAGTTCAGCCGACACTCATATGCGGCGTGTCATTGCGATGTCCTAAAGTTCAGACCAACTGTGACGACCGCAGCAGGAATGATTCTAGTGACGTTCAACTCATGAACAGGGTGAACGAAAGTGTAAGTGGAGATACCACCTCTCAAATCATCACTGATTCCAGTTTATCGCGTTCAGAATCAGACAGCGATTTATTAGAAGCGAATACAAACTTTTTCCCATATTTACTAGTGATAGCAGTGAAAGAAGACGTACAACAAAAGATTTGCAAGCAGGCTAGCATGGACTCCCTGAAGCCATCTACCAGTCTGGGCAACATTGTGCAGAGTATGAGCGGGGGTATGATGGGCGGTGGACCAGACTGGTGTATGGATGGCCCGATGCTAGATATGTACGACGATGGTTCTGTTCAGATTGTGAACGTAGCCACGGGCGACAAGGTTCTCTCACCCTGCAGCCCAACCGAAGGCACGAGTAAACTGGATGAGATTGCAGGGGAGAGTGGTAGCGGCCAAAATGTGTCTTTCTCCGACAGTGCAATAAAAACACGACTCTCTGGCCAGCCAGCTGGTCAAATATTACAATGTGTTTCTCTACCTAGTGAATTTCATAGGGAAAATTTACAGGTAACTTCTATTCAAACGTCCCTAGATAAAGGTCATCTCATTGTGGCTGTATCACCCAAACAGTTTAGGTCGTCAGCTCAAGTAGTGACATCGGGCGCTAAACAAAGTGATTCTTCAGAAGCTAGTAAGAGTGAGTCGAGTGGCGACTCGTTTTCACCCACGTGTTTCCCAGCGTTCAATTTCAGCAGCAGTGTGCAAGATTCCAAAAGCTCCAGCTCTGGTGAAACTTCATCAACAGATGCAAGCTACAGCTCCGATGGCAACACCAACACCAACAGCTCCTCCGTCTCTGCAGAACCATATATTAAATGTCCCAGTAATGGCTGTATATTGATCTACAAACTAAAATACAACTGTGATACAAACTATGCTTCGATTGACGAAGAACCAGTGGTGGTGCGATCGACAGAAGAGGCAGAAAAAGGAGTGAAAAGTATCACTGTGCTTCCTATGGAGGTCTGTGAACACATAGAGGAGGACGATAGCCATGGTTTCCATGGTTATCTCCACATGCCGCCATCTGTGACTACTGCGAGGTCATTAGTGGGCGACATGGACCTTTACGGACATATTGCTGTGATCTTTACTAGCGGTTCCATGAAAATTCTTAGTGTCTGTGATCTAGGGTTGCTGGCTGCAGTGGAGCTTGAGTCCGGGGAGAGATTCGTTGATGTCACTTACTGTTCTGGTAAATGTTTCTATACTTATATACCCACATTCTTATTTAGGGCTTTCCCTGGCATTAGCCAAATGAGCCAATGGCTACAAATTGACGCATTTGGTGAAAGGAAATGCTACTAACTACAACATTTTTTTCATAAATCCAAGAAAATATAAAAAAATGGCTAACATTTTGCTGTAGTGAGTCATATTTGGCTAAAGAAAACTTTTAGCTAGGTGAAGCCCTGTTATTTTAACTCCTTTTGAATTTATTTATTTTGCTTTCAGGGTTTCTCCCCTTAGTTTCGCCGCTTTAAACAAGTTGTTGACATTTTTTGTTAATGATATTGAGCACCATCCAGAGTATATCTA
Organism: Dreissena polymorpha; assembly: GCF_020536995.1. Lineage (NCBI taxonomy): Eukaryota > Metazoa > Mollusca > Bivalvia > Myida > Dreissenidae > Dreissena > Dreissena polymorpha. Next base: position 90,763,586 of record NC_068357.1, on the reverse strand, counting down.
AACTAAATTGTTACCTTTACAGAACATAAACTACATTCATAATATTAAAACTAAGAATTGCAGTTCTTAAATGTATGTTTTCTGTACACATTTTGTCAGAATGTTGAATAATATTAATTGTAGACTATAGTTGTCATTGTAGCATTGTAAAAATTATTAAACTTAAATAGATATGTTTATTAGTCCCCTACCGGTTTCACCGGAAGGCACTTATGGTTTTGTCTCCGTCCGTCTGTCCGTCCGTCTGTCACACTTTTCTGGATCCTGGGATAACTTTAAAAGTTCTTAATATTTTTTCATGAAACTTGGAACATGGATAGATGGCAATATGGACATAATGCACATCATTTCATTTCGATCCTACTTCAAAAATTCTGGTTGCTATGGCAACATATAGACCATAAATACTGCTGAAAATGGTGGTTTTTCTGGATCCTGCGATAACTTTTAAAGTTCTTAATACTTTTTCGTGAAACTTAAAACATGGATAGATTGCAATATGGACATTATCTACGTCATTTCATTTCGTTCCGACGTAAAAAATTCTGGTTGCTATGGCAACAAATAGACTAGACATACTGCTGAAAATGGTGGTTTTCTGGATCCTGAGATAACTTTAAAAGTTCTTAATATTTTTTCATGTAACTTGAAACATGGATACCTGTAGATGGCAATATGGACATTATGCACGTCATTTCATTTCGTTCTGACGTCAAAAATTCTGGTTGCTATGGCAACAAATAGACTAGAAATACTGCTGAAAATGGTGGTTTTCTGGATCCTGCAATAACTTTTAAAGTTCTTAATATTTTTTCATGAAACTTGAAACATGGATAGATGGCAATATGGACATAATGCACGTCATTTCATTTTGTTCCTAAATAAAAAAATTTGGTTGCTATGGCAACAAATATATATAAAAAAAATCTGGAATTTCTGACAATGGTAGGGGACTTATATTGCTTGACAATAGTCTTGTTGTTTTAAAAGCCAGGGTTCTCGCTGTCAATCACCATTTTTGCCTATGACAACAAAATCGCAAAACTGGCGACAGTTTAAAAAAAATGTCTTTAAAAATTGGTTGGGCACTCATACATAGGTGCACATACATGTAATACATAATTTTGTGTATACAATTTGTCACAGAATTTATGTTGGATATGTCAATTACTTGAGAGAATAGCCTTTCTTTTTATGGTCATTAATATACATTGATGCATGTGTGTCTGTACTTTCAGGCATAGTAATGATTGCCTTGATCATTTAAGTTGGTGTTCTTGTTGTGCGAGTTAAAACAGACAATTGTGACGCATGATAATCGTTTACACAGCAGTACTGTCACTGCGTTTCAGTCAATATTGAGGCTTAATAGAAGAAATACGCTTGCACTGGGAAGTGTTTCTTAGCGCAGAATAAGGGCAGAACTATTTCTTGGGACGCTGTTTATGTCCAAATCCTTGGAAAGGCACTGTAGACATAGAACACTATTACTTGTAATAGTATCGCTAAAGTACACATGTACATGACAAAAAGATCAGTACACGAGCAAATCAAAAGAAAATATCATTCTTATTTCAAATCATGTTTTAATGGAAATGATTTTCACATTATCATTTTTTATCAGTCAATTGCTATATATATATATATGTATTCTTTGTCATTTAAAATCATGACTATAAGGGGGATTTTTTCGAAGGTTTTGACATTTTTAGAAGTTTGTGAATAAATGCTTTAAATTTATACATGTTAACACTAAAAAAGATATATAAAAAATATTTAGAAAGATAAAAAAACCACCGGAAAACAACAGGAACACTCCATATTATTCAATTGTTTCGCATTGTAACGCTTATAATTTTGTCAATTTCACATGATTATTACTCAAAAATAAAATAATAAGATTTTCAGTATAAAGCTACTTCATTAATAATTTTTATTACTCCCTGATGTTCATTTTTTTTTTTTAATCTTACACGTTGGAAATGTTTTATATGGACAATCTGTGGACAAGTCCCTTTAAATGCTTGAATCACTCTGGCTATTGCAGCTGAGGTTTTATTCATGTGCATCTCAACTCAAAATAATTGTTTATTGACCAATAAATATGGTTTATTGAAAATTATATCTTAGTTTTATATTCTGATTTGCTAACTCCCTTTCCTTTTCTGTCAAGATATGGTGTGTTATCACTCTAAGTACAAATTGTTGTTCTCTACATATGAGTCTAGCTTTGGGAAAACAGGGCTTAATGTATTTGCTTAAATTGTAGCCCCAGATTAGCCTTTGCAGTTCGCATAGTCTAATCAGGGACGACACTTACAGCCTCAACTTTTGGCTAAGAATAGACTACCGGTACCTTTGAACGAAATATACCATATAGGCATAGAAGGGTTGTCCCTGATCAACCTAGGTGGACTGCATATGCTTATCAGGGACATCACTTAATGCATGTGCATTAACCCTTTGCATGCTGGGAAATTTGTCGTCTGCTTAATTTCTAAAATTAGCATTTTCTTTGATTTTTTTCAAAGAATACTATCAGAATAGCAAACAGTTTGGATCCTGATAAAACGCCACGTTCTGTGGCGTCTCATCTGGATCCAAACTGTTTGCAAAGGCCTTCAAAATTCGGTTCCAGCACTGTAAGAGTTAAGCCACGTTTTTTACAGGCTCATATGGTTTATTAAAAATTATTTCTTAGTTGCATGTATATATTCTGTATTTATTTATTTTCCAGTTATATAAAGTGTGTTATCACTCCAAGTACTGAAACTTATTCTCTATTCTATGTTCTCACCCAATTTCCAGGTATAGATCGCCTGTGTGCCTGCACGAGTTACAGGAAGCTGTATTTCTACCAGCTCAGTGAGGACCTGATGGATCAGACCGACAGTGCGCTGGAAGGGGACTTAACTCCGACGTATGAGCTGCTTGACGGACCGCTGGCCGAGTGCTCCAAGTCGGAAGAATTCTGGGAGCAGTCACCAAGGGCATCAGGTATTGAGTATGAGATGAATTCGCTGTTTGCACAATGTAATGCTTAAACTTTTATTGATAAAATTTAAATGAGATGAAATCACTGTTTGAACATTATGGTGGTTCAACCAGAATGATAAAATTTAAGGTGATGAAATCACTTTTCGTACATTATGGTGATTACAAAATTAAAGTGATGAAATCACTGTTCACATTGGTGGTTAAAAATTTTGATCATTAAATTCCATGTAAACAGAATTTAGATTTCAATCAATTTGTGTTTTTCTCTCCGATACTGTAGACTAACGTATTTTTTGTATTTGCATGTGCAGTCTAATCAGGAATGACACTTCCCTTTTATGGAATTTTTACAAAGAAGTGAGGCAACAGGTTAAACACAGAAAACAGGGTCCAGATTCTTAACTGAGCCTCATTATGGGAAAACAGGGTTTAATGCATGTGTGTAAAGTGTCGTCCCAGATAATCGTGTACAGTCCGCACTCTGGCTAATCAGGGATGACACTTTCTGCTTAGACTGGATTTTCGTTTGAAAGAGACTTTCTCCAAACTCCACCATGTCACAACTTATAACGGTTCTCATGTTTTTAAATGGGTTGAGAATGTATGTTTCTGTACATCCTTTGATGAATTTATAATCGCTGAATCGCACTTCATTGGCCAATCTTTAAAATAATGCGAACTATTTTGAAAAAAAGATATAAAACCTAATCACCCTGTAAAATTATCCGTTAAATTACAAAACATCCGGGCCTGAGCCCCACCTCGGAAGTAGCATTGGCTCATTTATTAATGCATCTCTAAAAAGAGGTGGCGCACGTGATTAACGGCCGTGTTTCTGCTTTGACTCTGGTTTTAAAAAGACTTCCTTCAAACAACAAATTCCATAAAGGTTTAGTGGAAAGTGTTGTCCCTGATTAGCCTTTGGGGACTGCACATGCTAATCTGGGACGTCAATATACACTTTTGCATAAAGCCCAGTTTTTATCCCCTGCCATTGGCGGAGGGATATTGTTTTGGCGTTGTCCGTCTTTCCGTCCGTCCGGAGTCATATCTTGGAAGTGCTTTGGTGGATTTCATTGAAACTTGGTATGAGTATATATATGAATAAGAGGATGATGCACGCCAAATGGCATTGTACACCATCTGTAAATAATGGAGTTATTGCCCTTTGTATCTTGAAAAAATGCTTTCTTGAGTGTCAAATATAACACTTTTGTGTCCAGAAGCATATTGGCGGGGGATATCAATTCAACAAACTTGCTTGTTTCTCCAGTATCGGACCTTCTGGCAAAGCAGCCACTTAGTCTTGAGACGCTTAGCCAGCTACACCAGCTGATACAGTTCGAGAACCTGATGCCCCGCTTTACGGCCACCGTCCCACCCTGCTGGACCGAGATGCATCAGGAGCAGCAGCAGCGACGACACCCACAGCACCTTCAGCATCAGGGGGAGGCCACCCAGTACACACGTACCTGGAAACTGCAACCAGACAGGTGGGTGGGGCAGGGGTGTGTAGGGTTTACCTGGAAACTGCAACGGGACAGGTGGGTGAGGCAGGGTTGTGTGGTGTTCACATGGAAACTGCAACTGGACAGGTGGGTGGGGCAGGGGAATGTGGAGTTCACCTGGTAAATGCAACTGGACAGGTGGGTGGGGCAGGGGTGTTTGGTGTGCACTTGGAAACTGCAACCAGGCAGGTGGGTGGGGCAGGGGTGTTTGGATTTAAATCTTGAGATGTTTCTACCATGGTCATTCATATTCAGATTGATTCGCAACATTATCAGTCCCATTCTGATGCTGACAGGATTCGCATAGGCAGTCCTTTTCATAACAATTTTGCTGTTAAAAACCTTTTCTACTTAGACTATCCGCATTCTGATGTTTCTTTCCCGGTCGATGTTGCACCTTAAAGTGGTATTGTGCCAAGGGCTCTAACCATCTGGCAACCTGGCCAACATAAACCGGTTCAGTCTGCATAGGCTAATCATGTACAGCACTTAAGGCTTAAGAAGAGACTTCCTTCAAACGAAAAAAAACACAATAAAAGTGTAGTGTCATCTCTGATAAGCCTTTGGGGACTGCACAGGCTAATCTGGGACAACAGTATGCTCATGCATTTAGCCCCATTTTCGCAGACTAAGGCTAAAATTAAGTCCTAACATTTCTCATGTCAACATTTACCATATGCTTATTCTGGATCATTCCATTTCAGTAACTCCTGGGACGAGCACCTATTTGAGATCGTGCTACCAAGGATCTGCTGTGTGGGTCATGTGGACATGCGCTTCTCCCTGAACCCTCTGTGCCCTATCACTCCAAATATCCAGGTTAGGGATGGAAACTAATTTTTCACAATGTTGACCACAAATATCCATGTTTTGTGGTTGCGGTTAAGAGTCACGAGCCCATAATCATATACTGTAAACGTATAGAAATTCATCGTTATGAAATTTCGTGGTTTAATAAAAAACAACTAATTTGTTGATATGTAATTTTGTGGATTTCAAATTTTTGGTGAAGACTGACTGTCATAATAATAAAACTTTTATTAAAACAATCAGAGTAATAATGAACCATAATCTGCTAATCTGTGTTGACAGCAAGACTTGAGGTTAATGTGCACTGAAGCATGAAAGTGTTGCCGATAATTGTCTATAAGAGCAATAAAGCGGAGCACTTGTGGGTCCCTGCTCGCTAATTGCCATCAATGTTGTTTTGACAATATTTGCAATTCTCAGCGCAATCGGTCCCCTTGTACACGTGTGAAAACCGTTATGTCTTTTTTAACTTTAATTGACATACGTGATAAATTTTCAAACTGTTAATTTGACGACGTCACGTAAAAGAGAACAATCGTTGATGTACAGGTTAAATACCGTGCTTGATTTAAAAAGTACTATTACCCAAACACTTATCAAGAAAACAACATATTGTTTTAACTAGCATATCTAAATCAAACAATCATAAACATCTTAGTTCAAACATATATAATTTACGTCAAATGGGTGGAAAATAATAACATTTTCAATTCGGAAATATTTTCATTAGTCGAGATATAGTGTAATGTGAAGTTACTATTACAAAAATATCTCGGATAACCGACAACAAAAGAAATTGTCGGAAATGACATTCGGAAAATGACCAATTCGGATTAAAAAAAGTATAAATAATCGTTGGTACTTGAATTCGTGGTTCAGCGGACCAACGAAATCCACGAAAATTCGTACCACACGAAATTTAATGGTTTTACAGTACATGGCATGAGGATATTATACTTTATTTAAGTTAAATAATAGATAATTAAACGACACCATGTCTGACATGACACTTTTTCAGTTCATTATGAGCCTGTATTGAATCATTTCATAGGCCTTTATAAATGCATATTAATGAACTGATTTGTATGCCTCAGGAAGGGTGACATATAGCAGTCGCACTGTCCGCCTGTCCATCTGGCATTCCATTTTCGGGAATGAAAGATATTGACCTGATATTTGGTGTGTGAGTCTACTTATATGACTTACAGATTAAGTGTGAGTTTGGTTCCAGTCGATTGATTTTTGGCGAAGTTATGGGCCTTGGACTTTGACGTTTTGTCTATAATTATGTTTTTTTCTGAAACACTTTCAGATATGTAGCTGATTTTTGGTATGTTAGTCTACCAACATAACTTACAGATGAAGTGTGAATTTAGTTCCAGTCCGTAGATTTTTGCGAAGTTATGGGCCTTAGATTTATTTATGCAATGCTTTCAGATATTTAGCTGATTTTTGGTATGTGAGTCTACCTACATGACTTACAGATGAAGTGTGACATTCGTTCCAGTCCATCGCTTTTCGGAGAAGTTTATGGCCTTGGACTTAGGCATTTTCTCTATTATTGCTGTTTTTCTGAGGTTTTTTACACAAGCTCATTTTTGGTATTTGAGTCTATCTACATAACATGAAAAAGTGTGAGATTCGTTCCAGTCCTTTGATTTTTGGCCAAGTTATGAGCCTCGGACTTCTAAATTTTCTGTTTTCTGGAGTTTTTGTTACGCACCGCTTTCAGATGTGTAGCTAATTTTTTGTATGCGAGTCTACTTACATGATTTAAAGATGAAGTGTGATTTTGGCTGCGGTCCATTGACTTTTGGCAAACTTATGAGCGTTGGACTTAAATTTTTTCTCTATAATACTCTTTTTAACCAGGTTTTCCGAAGGAAAAAACTGGTTATTAGATTGGCGAATGCGGGCGGGCTGGCTGGCTGGCTGGCTGGCGGGCTGGCAGGCAGGCGGAACAAGCTTGTCTGGGCCATAACTATGTCGTTCATTGTCAGATTTTAAAATCATTTGGCACATTTGTTCACCATCATTGGACGGTGTGTCGCGCGAAATAATTACGTCGATATCTCCAAGGTCAAGGTCACACTTTGAGTTCAAAGGTCAAAAATGGCCATAAATGAGCTTGTCCTGGCCATAACTATGTCATTCATTGTGAGATTTTAAAATCATTTGGCACATTTGTTCACCATCATGGGACGGTGTGTCGCACGAAAGAATCACGTCAATATCTCCAATGTCAAGGTCGCCACAACTAAAAATAGATTTTTTTTAAAAACAAACTTACAAAGGGGGTTAATTTTGTTTGTTCATTTCAAAAGTTCAGTTTTAGTTTTCTCCCTTTATCAGATTTTTTTTTACAATGAAAACCTGGTTTTGTGACAATTTTGTCCCTTGTTCTGGAAGTTTATGAGGGAACACTTTAAGATATTCTGCTGATTTTTAGCTCATCTATTTTTTGAAAAAAAATTATGAGCTATTGTCATCACCTTGGCGTCGGCGTCCGGTTAGTTTTGCGTTTAGGTCCACTTTTCTCAGAAAGTATCAATGCTATTGCATTCAAACTTGGTACACTTACTTACTATCATGAGGGGACTGGGCAGGCAAAGTTAGATAACTCTGGCGTGCATTTTGACTGAATTGTGTGCCCTTTTTATACTTAGAAAATTGAAAATTTTGGTTAAGTTTTGCGTTTAGGTCCACTTTTTTCAGAAAGTATCAATGCTATTGCATTCAAACTTGGTACACTTACTTACTATCATGAGGGGACTGGGCAGGCAAAGTTAGATAACTCTGGCGTGCATTTTGACAGAATAATGTGCCCTTTTTATACTTAGAAAATTGAAAATTTTGGTTAAGTTTTGTGTTTAGGTCCATTTTATTCCTTAAGTATCAAAGCTATTGCTTTCATATTTGCAACACTTACTAACTATCGTAAGGGGACTGTGCAGGCAAAGTTATGTAACTCTGACTGGCATTTGGACGGAATAATGGGCCCTTTATACTTAGAAAATTGAAAGTTTGGTTAAGTTTTGTGTTTTGGTCCACTTTACCCCTAAAGTATCATAGATATTGCTTTCATACTTGGAACACTCGCAAACTATCATAAGGGTACAGTAAAAGGACAAGTTGCATAACTCTGGATGTCATTTTTACGGAATTATGGCCCTTTTTTGACTTAGTAACTTTGAATATATGGTTAAATTTTGTGTTTCGATCCACTTTACTACTTAAGTATCAAGGCTATTGCTTTCAAACTTCAAATACTTTCATGCTATCATGAGGTTACTGTACCTGGCAAGTTGAATTTTACCTTGACCTTTGAATGACCTTGACTCTCAAGGTCAAATTATTAAATTTCGCTAAAATTGCCATAACTTCTTTATTTATGATTAGATTTGATTGATACTTTGACAAAACTACTCTTACCTGACATACCACAATAGACTCCACCCAAACCATCGCCCGTGCCCCCCCCCCCCCTATTTTTTTTTTTTTTTTTTTTTTTTAGATCATCTCACAAATGACCACCACACCCTCACACTATACCCCCCCCCCCACCCCACCCCCTCCCCATTTTTTTTAAACGGTTAAAAAAAAAACTAATTATTTTTATTATTTTATGTTTGAAATACCGTCCAACCATCGCACCCAAGAATCCCCCCCCACCCCCCCTCCCCCCACCCGAATCCCCCCCCCCCCCCCTAATTTTTTTTTTTTTTTTTTTTTAAGATCATCTCACAAATTACAACCACACCCTCACACTATACCCCCCACCTCACCCCCCTCCCCCCCAATTTTTTTTTTTGAAATGGTTAAAAAACACAAATATTTATTTTTATTATTTTATGTTTGAAATACCGTCCAACCATCGCACCCAAGAATCCCCCCCCCACCCCCCGCCACCCCGATTTTTTTTTCCTTTTTTTCGCATTTTTGGAAGATAATGTAATAAATGTCCACACCCCCACACAATGCACCGCTCTTCACTCCACCCCTCCCTCCTTTGTGATTGAAAATGAGAGTCCCTTCACCTTTAAAAAGAAAATAGATGAGCGGTCTGCACCCACAAGGCGGTGCTCTTGTTGGTATGTGAGTCTACCTACATAACTTACAGATGAAACGTGGGTGTGGTTGGTTCCATTTATTTTTTACGATGTTATGGGCCTTGGATCTAGAAATTTTCTCTAAAATAAACGCTGTGTAGCTTGAAAGCGCATTAGGGTACATTGTGGGTTTTGTTGATCTACAGTTGTCAATGTTTATTCAAAGCTTAATTGCATTTAATTGTTTCAAGCCCTAAAAAAGAAAGTTGAACGGCTGAACACCAACATTTGAAATTAAATTGCCCAGGCCGAAATCTTTTCCCAGGCTAACAGGCAACCTTATTTCCATCCTTGCAGGTGACACTGCTAAAGCAGAACATCAATTCGATAGGCCGCGGTCAGTCGCGGGCAGAGCCTCGTGGGGTTCAGGCTTCTACACCAGTGGACAGCAAGATCAACTTCAATATCGGGACGTGCCCTGATGACCGCGCGGAGGGGTTTACGCTGGGAATAAACAATGTGCAGGACCCGCAGTTCTTGGAGAAACATCATGCTGAGGTGACTTGTAGAGAACTTTGTTGCGTTTTTAATAGAATTAATGATTGAGAGTCAGTGCAATTATGAGAGCACTGAAATGAAAGCCTACAGTTACGTATTTGTTTATGGGTTTTTCAGCAATTATTTTTGAGCCGTGATCTGAAAAAACCTGGCTTTATGCATGTGCTTTAAGTCTCTTCTTAGAGAGAATATCCAGTGAAAAATGTTGTCCTAGATTAGCCTGTGCAAAGACATATCTGTGTCCATCATTTAGAGTACAAAGACAATAACTGGTAATTTCAAAATTTTCAAAACAATTGCCCTTTGGTATATGTTCTTGTGCTGAGTTTATTTTTTTTAATGATTTCAAATTTAAGCACATATTCAAAGAGTGCAAACAACTTTTTTATCACATGCTATATCTTGTTTTCATTTAATGTTATAATTACAAATATGGTTGTTTTCAATTGGTGTATTGTAGCTTTTTGAGCATTTCCATTAAATGGTATTTGTTTGACTGACCAATCGCAGTACATTATTTAGCCATATTGATTTTGCAAAGTCAAGTAACCTCACATGTTATTAACAACTTTCATGATTTACCACAATGTTAACATACATTTTTGTTTTCTTTAATTTAATAGCATTTGATAAAAAAAGATCTGACACTTCTGGTCTTTTCATACCTTTATTTGTTAAACTCATTAAAGAAAAGTGTAAGTAAGCTGGCATACTTACATAATCCCTTAACTAATTTTTATAACATATGGTATGAATTGACAACTTGTGTAATATCTAACTTCAGTTTGCCAAAATTTACTGACCTTTGTTTGACTTACACAGGCAACGACAAATTAATCCTTTCCAACTCATATGCAAAGTGGAGTAACTTGTACGCAAAATGCGTATCTGGGTGGTTAAGGGTTAAAAAGTAAATGTTATCGTCCCAGTGAAAACGTTGCGGTCCTCATTGCAGATTCAGTGTGGACCAATCAGTTTGAGCGATTGTCTGGACCTGTCTGGTAATGGAGGTCTGGTGTCACTGTCCAGTCCTCAGCTCCTTATGTCCAAGCCACGTTCCTTCCTGCTGCACATCAAAGGCTTCCCTAGCAAGGAACAAGAGATGAAACACTCAGAGAAAGCTAAGGTATACTATGGTGTATGTGTATTGCTGACTTTATGAGCTCCTTGCAGGTCTGAGGCAGCATGATGTGAGGACCCAGAGTGTGCCCCAACACTCATACCTAATATATAATAATTGTATGCATTGTGGTCAGCTGATCAATTGAATTGTAGAAACCTCGCTTTGGGAAAACTGGGCTTAATGCATGTGCATAGTGTCATCTCAGATTGGCCTTTGCAGTCCACACAGTCTAATCAGGGATGACTTTTTCCCCTTTAATTTAATATATTTTTTAAATGAAGTCTTTTATCAACAATAATCCATTCTAGGCAGAATGTTTTGTCCCTGATTAGCCTGTGCGGACTGGACAGGCCAATCTTGGACGATACTATGATTATGCATAAGGCCCCATTTTCCCGCTGCTAGACTCATAATATCAAATGATTGGATAAGCATATTGTTTTTTCACTGCAAGCTTTTTGTAACAATTAGTTTTTTCCCCTCAAAACTATTTGTCAATTATTTTTTTTACAATTTGATCAAAACGTATATATATTTCTGGATCAGATTAGCGCTTCATTTTTGGATATTTATAATTCTCAGCATTTCTTATTCAAAACAATTAAGTCCTGTTATATTCACACTGACAATGGTTGTTTGTAAATATTAGTACTAATTGATATTGACAAATGGATGATGGAGTCATTTCGTTTAAACCAGTTTCAACACTCCTGCCCTGCAGTCTCAGATCATACATTGTCCAGCCCTCTCAATTGATGACAAGCCAGTGGAAATCACGATGCTGTTAGTTTTTGAGACACGGAATCGCAGCGGTGTTTTGAGCCGAATATTTCAGAATATGTCAATGTCTTTTCCGACGGTTTGGGTCTCGTAACGAATTGTAAAATATTGGGCGCGCACACCGTTTATGAAAGTTTCCTAACCCGACCGCGTTTAACAAAGTACCTTTTTCCGAACTTATTTCGGCGGAAGTAACTTTTTGCATTGACACCGGCCCAAAACGGTGTTTATATGAACTAACTAAAAATATTAAGGTCGCACTAAAGGTTACAATACACTAATTATAATTAAACGCGGTACATAGTAAAACGGAACAAATAAAACAATGAAGAATCGATATCAATTCGTTTTCCATTTTCATAATCGTTTTCTGTACGATTGATTTTTAATTTCAATTCGTTTTCTGTCAAATACAAATCGTAAAAACGATAAAACGAACCTTATCTGTTGCCCTGATTGTTATACCTCCTGCGACAAAGTAGAGGGGGTATAGTGGAATCGTCATGTACATCTGTGCTTGTGCTTGTCACATGTTAGATGAGTGTGATCTATTCATGAATAAGAAATTATAACCCAGGTACTACTATTCCCTTCGTATATATTTATTTATCACGAATTTAAACTTTGAAAATACTACGGTAAAATCCCATGCATCAGTCAAGATTATTTCCCTCATAAAAAATTGATTAAAATTACATTCTTGTCTTATGAGGTCGTTCATGAAAAAAGAAGAAAATTTTAGGTCTTTCATTGAACCTTGTCCTTTGCCTTTTACATTTTGGGCTTTTTATGCTTCCCCATTTTATTTATTTTGGGGAGAGCATATAGTCGCCGCTTCGTCTGTCCGTCCATGTGTCCGTCGGTGCACAATTTTTGTCCTGGCTATTTCTCAGCAACTAATGACCGGAATTCAATGAAACTTTATGGGAAGCTTCACTACCAAGAGGAGATGTGCATATTATCATCGGGTTCTGGTCGGATGATTTTTCAAAGAGTTATGGCCCTTTGAAATTTTCTTTAAAAAATTCTTGTTCCCCCAACTACTGTGCCGTCAAGACGTTTCCTTTTATCTGAATATAAAGTGCAATATTGTGACAAAAAAACCTTCGGGGAGCATCACCCGTCTCCAACGGTTTCTTGTTTGTCAATATTTTCATTAAACGTTCCCATTTTTTGCTTATTTTGTAAAAATTGTTGTTTCCTTGACTGTTTGGGCTTTTTTGCAAATCTGAACCATTTTGGACTTTTTAGTGTATCCTTAGATCCTTTTTTCTCACCATTTTGCGTTGCTTGTGTACCAAGTCTTTTCCCTGTTCTATTGTGGGCCTTCTGTAAAAATTGGCCTTGTTACCATTTTTTTGTCTCTTGTTTACAATGCCCTTAACTTTGAGCCTGGTTCTGAAAAAAACTGTCAACCCTGATTAGCATGGGCAGACTGCACAGGCTTATCTGGGATGATACCTGATGCACATGCAATAAGCCCCATTTTCCCAGAGCGAGGATAATCATCATCCATCACCTCTCACAGGAGCAGAAGAAGAAACGCCCCCTGGTCGGGGAGAAGAAAACCTTAAAGGGGCTACTACACAGCTACTCCACGTCAGGGTCAAGTACGAGGCTAGAGAACCTGAGGGGCTGTGACTGGCTCTCAGAAATCTCCATCACCATCAGGAAGACTAGGAAGACTTCTTTACATAGGGAGAGGTATTTGGCTGTTTGTCTACATAGGGAGAGGTATTTGACTGTTTGTCTACATAGGGAGAGGTATTTTGCTATGTGTTTACATATGGAGAGGTATTTGGCTGTGTGTTTACATAGGGAGAGGTATTTGGTTGTTTGTCTACATAGGGGGAGGTATTTGGCTGATTGTCTACATATGGAGAGGTATTTGGCATTTTGTCTTCATGTGCAGAGGTATTTGCCCTGTGTCTACATAGGGAGAGGTATTTGGCTATTTGTCTGCATATGGTGCGGTATTTGGCTGTTTGTCTTCATATGGTAAGGTCTTTGGCTGTTTGTCTACATAGGGAGAGGTATTTGGCTGTTTGTCTACATAGGGAGAGGTATTTGGCTGTTTGTCTACATATGGAGAGGTATTTTGCTGTTTGTCTACATATGGAGAGGTATTGTGCTGTTTGTCTACATAGGGAGAGATATTTGGCTGTGTGTCTACATAGGGAGAGGTATTTGGCTGTGTGTCTACATATGCAGAGGTATTTGGCTGATTGTCTACATATGGTTAGGTATTTGGCTGTTTGTCTACATATGGAGAGGTATTTGGCTGATTGTCTACATATGGTTAGGTATTTGGCTGTTTGTCTACATATGGAGAGGTATTTGGCTGATTGTCTACATATGGAGAGGTATTTGGCAGTTTGTCTTCATATGCAGAGGTATTTTGCTGTGTGTCTACATAGGGAGAGGTATTGGGCTATTTGTCTACATATGGTGCGGTATTTGGCTGTTTGTCTTCATATGGTAAGGTATTTGGCTGTTTGTCTACATAGGGAGAGGTATTTGGCTGCTTGTCTATATAGGGAGAGGTATTTGGCTGTTTGTCTACATATGGAGAGGTATTTAGTTTGTCTACATATGCAGAGGTATTTGGCTATGTATCTACATAGCGAGATCTTTAAGGCTGTTTGTCAACATATGGTGAGGAATTTGGCTGTTTGTCTACATATGGTTAGGTATTTGGCTGTTTGTCTACATATGGAGAGGTATTGCTGTTTGTCTACATATGCAGAGGTATTTGGCTGTGTGTCTACATAGGGAGAGGTATTTGGCTGTTTGTCTACATATGCAGAGGTATTTGGCTGTTTGTCTACATATGCAGAGGTATTTGGCTGTTTGTCTACAAATGGAGAGGTATTTGGCTGTTTGTCTACATGTGGTTAGGTATTTGGCTGTTTGTCTAAATATGGAGAGGTATTTTGCCACATGTCATCATATGGAGAGGTATTTGGTTGTTTGTTTACATATGGAGAGGTATTTGGTTGTTTGTCTACATATGGAGAGGTATTTGGTTGTTTGTCTACATATGGAGAGGTATTTGTCTGTATGTCTATATAGGGAGAGGTATTTGGCTGTTTGTCTAAAAAAAAATGTCAATGCAAAATTAAGAACTGACAAAATACTTTGTTTTAGATAAGAACAATAATAATTGTCTAACCTGTTTGATTTACTTAATCTCCTGGCTAAATGGCTAAGGAAGATTGGTTCTTCTAGTATTTTATTAGGTTTCTTTCATGTGAAAATAATGGTGAAGTACAAATGATGTGGTGAAGTGTTATTGATGGAACACTGCAAGAAATTAAAAAAATAAACAGTGAAAAAATGAAAGATTGCCAGCATCGTTCTCAAGGAGACAAACATTACACTACAATGAATACTGTTAAAAATGTGCATCTTAGTATTTTAAGTTAATTTTGTTTATAATTACAACTTGTTCTTAAACTCAACTAGTTGTTTAATTGTTTGACTGTTTCAAGAGGTTTGTCACCCAATTTTAGACATCTTATTGCCCTAAATTAGTCAACAGAATTTTCCATCTGTGGGACTTTAACTGAATCACGGCCCTGAATTTAAATAGAAAATAACAAATAAACAGTATCAAGGATGACAATCACCTTGTGATTTGCAGATTACAGAGGAACTGTATGATAGAGCAGACGAGTTTTCACCAGCACCTCCTATCTATTGTGGCTTTTGAGGATGGCCATGTGCTGTCAGGGGTCAGCCCAGACTACATTCAGAATATGTGCATTGACATTCTGTCCTGGGTGGCCAACATTCAGATGAATGATCCAGATACCAGGTACTTTTAACCCTTTGCATGCTGGGAAATTTGCCGTCTGCTAAAATGTCGTCTGCTGAATTTCAAAAATTAGTATTTTCCTCGATTTTTTTTTTCAAAGCATACTATTAGAATAGCAAACAGTTTGGATCCTGATGAGACGCCACAGTCTCATCTAGATCCAAACTGTTTGCAAAGGCCTTCAAAATTTGGTTCCAATCCTGCTCTGATGAACTTCTGAAAATGATTTTTTTTATAGACCAGCATAAACCAGAACAGCCTGCGAGTTACGATTTTATGCTGTTAACTGCTTGTCAGTATTTTAGGGTTTGAAATTAAGCCTTTCAAACTTGAATTTATTATGAAATATCTTTATTTTAATATGAGCTTGTCAGGGACTACATACGTGTCAAAATGTGTATCTGAAAGGTCAAGGGTTAATGTGGGTGATCAGCATTGGAATCCTTATACACAATAATATTATAAAAACTTTTTAAGTTACTTATGAAAAGAAACTTAAACATATGAAAATTTGAAAAAAGGAAGAGTTCGTTTATTAACCCTTTCCTGCTTAGAAGCGGAGGAAATATTTGTTTAAGAGTTATATTCCCTTGAATTTAGGCAATATATACAATTGAGATTCATTACTTTCTCTGTGAATATATAGGCTAAATGCTATTTATTAAATGTTCTCTCTGACTTTAAAGTCTAAATTTTTGATACATGTGATTTTCAGACCAGCCAACAAGTGTGTCATAACCTCTATACAGCCTCGACTGAAGTCCATCATTCAGGCTTGTTTGATACAAGGCTCCCGAACCACTGCCCACAAGTGTGCACGGCTCATTGCCCTCTGTATGCAGTAAGTACATTCAGATTGACCAATCTGTATCGGACTCATAGGCTCCCCTCCTTGCCTCTCTTTATGCAGCAAGTACATTGACATTGACCAATCGGTATTGGACTTTCAGACACGCCTCCTTGCCCTCTTTATGAAGTAAGTACTTTGATATTGACCAATTGGTATTGGACTTTCAGCCACGCCTCCTTGCCCTCTGTATGCAGTAAGTATGTTTATATTGACCTATCAGTATTGAACTTAAAGCCACACCTCCTTGCCATCTGTATGCAGTAAGTATATTGATATTGAACAATCGTAATTGGACTTGTAGCCACGCCTCCCCTTGCCCTCTGTATGCAGTAAGTTTTCAGATTTATATCTTTCATAGATTATCCATGCATTTCAAATCTGGGTTAGCTACATTTGCTGTACATTTCCATGAATTTTCTTTTCTAGCTACTATAAATCTGCCATGAATCAAGACCTTATCGCCTCGTTCAATCACTTTCTGCTGGAAGCACTGCTGGATTGTCTGCCCCTGTTGCTGTGTACTTACTCGGCCTGCGGGATGAAATGGTTCTTCACACTGCTCAATAGGGTCAAGGTCAAGGACGTGACTAGCGTGTCCAAGAAGTGTGCTGAGCTTTTGAATGATATCAGCAAGCATTTCCAGGAGAGGGCAACTCCTGCCCATGCGTTATTGAAAGCTAGGTAATTGGACATTGTTATGATAAACATTAGGTTTTTATGCCCCCGGTAGGGTGGCATATAGCAGTTGAACTGTCCATCAGTCTGTCCATCTGTCCGAAAACGTTAACATTGGCCATAATTTTTGCAATATTGAAGATAGCAACTTCATATTTGGCATGCATGTGTATCTCATTTAGCTGCACATTTTGAGTGGTGAAAGGTCAAGGTTAAGGTCATCCTTCAAGGTTCAAGGTAAAAAAACAAATCCAAGGGAAGTAACAAACTTTAAAGGGAGATAATTTCTATTTATCATTCGGCAGGTACAGATCATTTTCACTAAAGGGATATAATCAAAATATAAAACAAATCAAAGCGGCACAGTAGGGGGCATTGTGTTTCTGACAAACACATCTCTTGTTTATTTTAAGCTCCACTGAGCCAAGAAAAGCTCATGAGTTATTAATGAGTTATTACAGATTTTCATGAAACTTAATTGGAATGATTCTTTAGTGACCATCTTTTAACGTTTTAAAAATAATTGAAATCGGCTGCATTATATTATGTTGGTCATTAGAAATAAAAAGTTGAAACTGATGAAATCGTATCCTTTGTAACCGCAAGGCTGAGAGGTGTAATATGTGTAACATTGTCTAGTGGTCATCTACAAATTATTGTATAAAAAATGCCCCTGGGGTTAAAACTGGCCACACCCCATTTATATAGGTTTGTACAGTAAATAACTTTAAAAATCTTCTCTGGAATCACATGAAATAACTTTAAAAATCTTATCTTGAATCACAAGAATCAAGGACTCAGTATTTGATGTGGTACTCTACAAAGATTATTCAAATCATGTCCCTTTGGTCATGATTTATGTAGACTTATAAAGTAATAACTTTAAAAATCTTTTTTTCTAAAACTGCAAGGATCAGGTGCTTGATATTTGGTGTTTAAGATCATCTGGTGGTCTTTGACTAAGTTTGTTCAAACAATGCCATCAGGGTTAAAACTGCCTTTGCCCCAGGCATCACATGATTTATAAAGACATCTAAAGTAAATAAATTAAAAATCCCTGAACCCGCATGGCTCAGAGATTTAATACTGTGTGTGTAACATCATCTAGTGATCCTCTACAAATATCATCCAAATCATACCTCTTGGTTCAAAACTGGCCACACCCCAGGGGTCACAAGATTTATATAGACTTACATAGTAAATAACTTCAATTAAAAACCTTCTTTGAAACTGTAAGGATCAGGAGTTTAATATTTGATGTGTAACATCGTCTAGTGGTTCTGTTCTGAGTTTGTTCAAATCATGTCCCTAGGCTAAAAACTTGGCACGCCCGAGGGGTCACATTATTAATACAGACTTACATAGTAAAAATCTCTCAGAAAACACGAGTCCCAGACCTTGGATATTTAGTATATAAAGGCAGATAGAGGTCCCCTACCAAGTTTGTTCAAATAATGTCGCTGGGATAAAGACTAGTCAGGCCTCATGGGTAACCTGATTTATGATTTAGACTTAAATAGTTAGTAAGTTAAAAAAAACAACTTTAAAATTCATCTCTGAAGTCCCAGAGTTTTGATATTTGGTATTAAACATCAGGTAGAACTCCTTTTTTTCAAAACATGCCTCTGGGGCAAAAGCTGTCCATGTCCCAGTGATTACCATCTTGACCCACTTGTTCATCCAAACATTATGAAACTCGGTCAGAATATTTATTTTGACAATATTGAGGCGGAGTTTGATGAATCTGGTTCACATTCATTTAAAAAGTAGGTCACCAGGTTAAATCTTCAACACATTTTTGTATGACTCTAGAAGTCACATTTTTCAGAATGTTTATCTTGACAATATATAGGCCAATTTTAAATCTTAGCCTTGTTTGTCCTTAAACTAGGTCAGCAGGTCAAATCTTAGAAAATTATCTTTACTAATCAAGAGGCAACATTAATGACCCACGATTGGTCAGAATGTTTATATTGGCATTTTTAAGCCAAGTTTGAATTTGAGCCTTGTTTGTCTTAAACTAGGTCACAGGGTACAATTTTAGTAACCAGTCTTAAGAGCCACAGTTATGACTCAGTCTTGATGAAACTAGGTCAGAATGTTTATCTTGACAATATGTTGGCCAATATCTGATCTGGGTCGAGAGCGTCCAAAAACCGTTTACAATCTTAGACAAATCAAATTACAACTGTAGAAGCTACAGTAATAACGAAATCTTGTTAATTGGTAAACATGGTAATTTGTTTGTCCTGACAATATTAGGCCATGTTTGAGTAGGGGTAAAGTGTGGTATAAAACTAGGTGACAATGTCAAGTCTTGGACAAGTCTTGCGTACATTTAACTCCAGTGTGGGCTTTAGGGCCATTTTGGCCCTCTTGTAGTGATGAATTGTTTGTTCAGGTTGAAATTTTTAAAAAAGTTGAAAAATTCTATTTATTTATTATTGAATTTTCAAACAAGTTAAAAGAAGTGTCCATTAAGTTAGTAAACATAAAGTTGTTCCCAGTTTGGTAGAATGTTGCTGTACTGCAAACAGTATTAACATCGATTTCTCAAAGTTAGTTAAGTGCCTATAGCCATTAGACTAAAACTGTTGTGTGTATTTAACAATAAATATATAACCACTGTCTGCTTATGAAGGCCATTGTAACAATTGGCACCAATGTTTTGCCACAGGTACAGCCTAAATGGCCATCCATTCGAGTCTGACATGTTTGATGCCGACCTCTCAGATGCTGTGAAGCAGGTCATTCCAGGGACAGCTCCCATGTCGTCCTTCACTTCCTCATTGTCGGGAACCGGCTCATCCATGTCGGGAACAACTTCCTCAGTAAATGCGGGAACCGGCACTTTATCTGCTGGTCAGCAAATTGATGACCTAGATTTCTGGGAGATTTTCAACAGCAGCGCTACTGAAAGGTCTCCAAGGAATACTGTGGAGTATGCTCGGAATCTCGTGTTGGGTATGCTGGAAGTGGAGCCCCTTCATTTCACATGTCATTCTACGAGCGACGGGACTAAGATGGAACGCTTAGATAGTGTGGGGGCTGGGGTGGGACCATCCATGCTTAATGCCTTTGGGCTTGAGCAGACCAACACCATAGGGAACTTGATAAACTTTGGCGAGTCGAGTGGCTCGACTTTGACCGCCTTTAACCCCACTCACATGATGCCTCATTATCCAATGGTCTCTCAGCAGCCTGCAATGGCGGCCGCTCTGGCTGCCGCAAAGCAGTTTGATCAGAGTTTGGGCTCGAAGAGTTATTCGTTGATCAAGAACAAGGTCCTTACCCAGCAGTCCACACTGGATAACCTGATGAGCAATGCAATGTTTCCTGGCGCCCACAAATACCTGGGCAGCAACAGTACGGAGTTCATGCCATCAACACCGAAGACGACACCACAGGTCCCTACTCCACCTCTTACACCACCAAACGAGGCCTGGCAACAGGTATTGATTCTTGACTGATGAACTTCTCTTGTTTACCTTGCTAGCATGGTTGAACAGCACCATTGAGTCCACATAGGTGTATGAGGGATGACACTTTCTGCATAGACAGGATTTTCGTTTTGAAAAAGTCCAATGAAGCGAAAATTGTTGTCCCAGATAAGCCTGTGCACATTCTTTCCACACATGCATTAAGCCCTGTTTTCCTATAGTAAGGGTATACTGACTTGTTTGATTTTCAATCAATGCTTTCAGTCTTAGCTTTAGTGCAACTTCATGTCTACAAACGGCTTTTTCACAAGGTGTTAGACAAACTGGAGCTTAATTTTGTATACTTTATAATGATCACTACATTAAGTTTTATGACCGTTCTTCGGTAAAAATAAAAATGTAAAAACTTTAAGCATTGCTCATTTATTAATCTAGATGTGGAAATTCCTGATATTTTATGTTTTTCTCGTAGATTATATTCTTGTTTGTACAAATCATGTATCTTGCAGATATTCATGAGTGGGGATAAATCTGAAACTGCAAAGGCCGGGCCGACATTGGCAGCACCTCCTAGCAGCCATCTGAGCCTTCAACCTCCCCCACCACAGGTGTTAATCATCGATCGCATATACTCAGGTATGGCAACTTAGTTGCAGCTCTTAATTTGATGTGTCTTGTTCTATTCTTAGTTGGAGCCCCACCCACACCAATGTTGGGGGGTTATACACCTGAGCGTTGTTTAGAGAAAACTGGGTTTAATGCATGTATGTAATGTGTTGTCCCACAGCCGTTGCAGTTTTGGTGAAATAATTTAAGAATTTTGCTCACCTGGTGGAACTGCTTATATCCATAATCGGTATTGCTATGTGTAGTTCTTTATTTGAATATAATATTCAGCTCATTTCTCCACAGGGGCGAGGCGTTTTGTGATCCTGGACTTTGGTAAGCCCATCCTGCTGACCGATGTAGCGATCCCAATGTGCAGCGACCTGGCCTCTCTGTCGGTGGACGTGTGGGTGAGGGGTGAGGAGACAGACGGACACAGGCTGGTGGTTGCTGCTGACATCGGCTACAGATCGCTCATCATGAACAACATCATGCCCGCCCCTGTGTGTCGCTACCTCAAGGTTGGTGTGTGAATCTGTATTTGTGTGAATTTTTTGTTGATTCATGGTTGAAATAATGCATGTAGTGAAATATGGTGTTAGATACCTATTATTGCATAAACTCTATCTATAATGCCCTCTGGCGGGGTGCAGAAACTTGGCAAAAGCAGGGCTTGAACGGGAGAAATCGTGTATTAACAAGGCGATTCACGCGCCGTTCAAGCCCTGTTATGTGTTTTTCATATCCATAATCTGGTCCACGCGCAGTTACTTCCCTTCTCCAGCCTTCGACAACTTTCCAAGCATAAATGGGGAACTGAATAAGCACCAGTTTCCTCATGCATGCAGGGATAATGGCAATGACTATTTCAATCCACTTTTCAAATTATACTATCTGCACTCTCCTTTATTTTAATGTCATAAATACTGACCTGTTATCGTATGCTTATACTTTCCAAGGGGAAAAAAATAACTCATCCAGAATTTTAACTGGGAATCCGCCACCTCAATACCGTAATACAGGCCAGGTTAAACATAGTGCAATGCAACCTAGCCAAAAATCGGTAACCAACCCTCAATATTCTTTCCGGATCAACCAGGTGTATACGTTTCTTTTACGGCTCTGAATTAAAATATTGTTTTTCACTTGGTTGATTGGGGTTTTGAATAGATAAATTGTGTTATTTATCTTTTTATTTCTCATTCGGATTAATTTGTGTGGATTTAATGGATTTTGTTTCATTTGTAAAAGGTAAGCCATGCTTGTTTTTATCGAACAATGGTTTATTTCTACCATGCTGGGTGTTTTCAGGCGCGAACGACCACGTGCAAAACGTGCTCTTCTAATACATTGCTAGAACGTGCAAAGCATGTTCTTCTAATGTGTTACGAGATCGTGCAAAGCGTGTTCTTCTATTGACAGATTGTTTATCATTTGCCATTGTGTGCAATAATGATTTTAACGTTCCGTATGACAATCTAATTGATCGTCATTTTATTTTTCATCTGTTTTGAATTAAACTTTTGTTTAATTTATTATCTACGGCAGTATTATTATAATTTTCATTATGGTCAAATAATGATTTTATGTGCCGTATGATAATCTGGTCTGTGACCAGTTTATGGTTGAATATGCTTTGCTCTTGTTTTTCATATATTCGACTACATGATGGTCGCAGAAACAAGAGTGGATAAATACCCGGTGACTTCGCAGATCATGGATGATAGTTGCAGTATCAGTCACCGGGTATCGGGCACGATCGCGACCGTACTATGCTAAGTCTCTTAGACAGTCGGTCAACATCAGACCATATGGCGACACCCGTCAGCCGGTCTTTGCCCGATGGCATTGGTCAAGGACATCGACCAATGCCGGACCATTTGGCATCCGCCATACGGTCATTATCCGGTGACAACACTGGTCATGATATGACCGGTACGTCACCGGGGACGTTGATCACGGACCATTGATCGACGTCTGACCGGCCGGTCCGGTCACCGGTCATGTCACCGGTCCGGTCCGGTCATTGATCACCGGTCCGGTCACCGGTCATGTCACCGGTCCGGTCACCGGTCATGTCTCCGGTCACCGGTCCGGTCACCAGTCATGTCACCGGTACGGTCATTGATCACCGGTCATGTCACCGGTCATGTCACCGGTCCAGTCACCGGTCCGGTCACCAGTCCGGTCATTGATCACCGGTCCGGTCACCGGTCATGTCACCGGTCTGGTCACCGGTCATGTCACCGGTCCTGTCCGGTCACCGGTCCGGTCATTGATCACCGGTCCGGTCACTGGTCCGGTCTGGTCACCGGTCATGTCACCGGTCCGGTCACCGGTCCGGTCCGGTCACCGGTCCGGTCCGGTCACCGGTCATGTCACCGGTCCGGTCACCGGTCCGGTCATTGATCACCGGTCCGGTCATGTCACCGGTCATGTCACCGGTCATGTCACCGGTCCGGTCATGTCACCGGTCCGGTCATGTCACCGTTCCGGTCATGTCAACGGTCCGGTCAACGGTCCGGTCATTGATCACCGCTCCGGTCACCGGTCAACAGTCATCAGTTAGGCCTGCCACCGATAACACCAGTCACCGGTCAAGAAGAAGAACTCGGTCTTCTTCATTGAATTATTCTCCTATTCTTCGTTGAATACATCGTCTTCATCAAGGATTAGACATCGGACACGCTCTTCTTCGTCGAGCAGTTCTCATCGTCGCGGCTCTCGTAAGCGATCACGTCGTCACTCACGGAGACGTTATTCTAGAAGATCTCGGTCTCATCGCAGCCGATCCACATCTCGGCCGATCCAGATCTCGACATCGCAGGAAACGAGGACGTCGTCAACCTTCACGTAGACATCAGCGGACTGCATTGAGCACCACTGGATAGTTATCGAACATACCTCTCCTTCATTGAGCAGTTCTCGGCGTTGATACGCTCGTAAGCGATCATGTCAATGCTCACGGAGACAATATTGTAGAAGACAATATTTCCAGCGTAGCCGAACAATATTTCGGCATCGAAGTTATATGGATGTCGCCACTTCTCACGTAGGCGTTAATGAACCTACTGGTCATATCGACGTTCTCCATTTTATTCCTTTAGGAATATCATGTCTCCATTCCACGTGTGATGGTTCTTCTTATGGCATCCACACATGTTGCAGTCACCGAGCCGTAGTTGTATACGAACACTAGTTCGTTTAACATTCAGGCTTCGGGATAAGCTGTTCTTTTCTCCACTACGACTACAAGGACACTTATGCCTATTAATACTGATAATCTACCGTTGTTTTCCGGTTAACATTATCAGATGACTTCGTGGATGGTCATTCTTCTGCACCAGATATTTCCATTCTGACGCAGTTATATTATACCGGTCCCGATCACCGGACATCGGTCACCATTCATCGGTCATATCACCGATCACTGATCACCGGTCAGAATAAGTGATGTCTCATCGCCATCGGATTGGATTTTTTTTTTTGGCATGATCTTCTTTTCCGAGCAGTGCTTGACATTGATATCAGACCATATGGATTCCACCATTTTTCGGTCTGTAACTGGTAACGTCACCGGTCATATTATGACTGGTCCGTTCACCGGGCTACAGTTACCGGTCATTGACCGGTCCGGTTCGGTCACCACTTACCAATTACCGGTATTCCACTGTGTTTTCATCGGTCAATTTTTAGTATCACGGGTATCGTCTACATTACATAGTTGTATACCCCTGGCTATGATTGTATTGAATACTATATTTTATGGATTCAACAATCTACATGACTTTTTGTGTTTTTCAATACTGATGTTCTACTGGCGACGGTTACCAAATCATGCTATATCTGTTATTTGTACTTCTATCTCAACCGGCTACATGCAGACTACTGGTCTTGCAGATAGATCGGCTGAAGTGGGCTCACTGAGGTCGAACATTACTATTTGACCTCTATTAATTTTATGTTCGAGACCCGAAGGATGAATTGTTTTAACCGCCTTTACCTGTCGGCTACAGACTTTGCAGTCAGTGTCACGGAACAGTTGGGACACATTAATGACGCTAGCAGGATTAGCAAGACGACATTTGTATCGACTTCTGCTTTTCTATTGCTCCTACGGCAGTGCATATTTTCAAGCTACTGGAATCAACAAGAGTTCTGATACATAGGATTGCCTATCAGATTGACCGCATAGCGGCTACAGTCTTGTAGATGGCTTAGGACCTATTGAACTCAGATCTTAGATCCTAGGATCTGGAGGGACCTCATCTTAAAGTTATTCTTCTATTACACTTCTGGCCATAACAGGCCGTCTTCCTATAACTGGTCGTATTCCTTTCGGAATTCGTCCCGGTTAGAAGTCTTGAAGTAAATGGATTAATCAAGTCAGAATTTAAGACTTCCATGCATTCTACCGGCAAGCGTGGACCCGCTTAAGGTTACCCCTAGGGTTTTCACCTTTTTCTGCCATCACACCTCCGATTCCGGAGGTACCACTATCAATCATATTTCCGTACTTCGCAAATCGATGACTTCGCGACCTGTATTATCCAGGATTTTAAAGGCGCCTGTTATTGGTTCAAGAAGAGGCTATATTCTGTAGATAGGTCATAAACTTATAAGTGTTAAACACTGTCCTATTCTACCAATTTTCAAGTGTGTTTGGAGTGGGAAAGTTCGGCTTGCCGTGGTTTCTTTGCCCACCCATCCTTGACAAATGGTTCCGGTCACCGGTCGGTATTTACCGGTCCGGTCACCGGTCCTTCTGCTGAGACGTCTTTTCTTACGTCCGTTTCAGCTTTATTTTTAAGATAATTGTATTAATCTTGGGATTATTTAATGACACAGATTTCCATCTTTTTGTCATTATTTACCACTATTCAGTGGTGTCTAGACTAGAAGATTATCTTGGCAAGAATATAGTTTATTCTACCACAACCTTCCTTACATCTTATACAGATGTGAGCAGATAAGGTTATGGACGATCACATAGAACAACGTATCTTGATTTTCTCAATTATGTGGTATCCTAACGAATATCACCTGCACATCTACATCTTGAAAAGCGAAAATTCTTTTTAGCTGTTTTTCATTTACAACACATTTTCACGATTCCTTTGTGATGGTTTCAACTATCACACATCGGTCGTGGTTTACTTACAGACACGGAGGTGATCATATTATCACTCCTTGTAACTGGAAATCAGGAACTTATTCGTTCTTTGCAAGAACAACAAATTTTTATACATTCGTCCATTGACATAAACTGGAATATCTTGCCTTCTTGGTGAGTTTTTGCAATAACTGAGTTTTTGCCATAATTTCATGAAATATACTTAATGAACCATGGGATTATGGTTCTACGACCTTTTAAGTCTCCTGTACAATTATTTTCAGGAAACTTCTTCACAGGTCAAATATATCTCACTGAGACATATTTTTACTGATCCAAACATGTGCCACTTCATGTCTGGCCATTAATAACTTTTAGTTATCTCTACAGAAGAACGTTTTTCTGTTAGAGTTTCAATCCTTGTTACTTGTGCAAGGATAATTCCATCAGAACTGTATAAAGGTTCTATGGAAATTCATTTTTTACTGGGTAATTGAGAGCATAGTTATTACCTTAATCACTCTGCTAGATACATAGAGGTTTTTCTCATCTTTTTCTTGATGATAAGAAATTTGTTCTTTTCTTCATCAAAGGATAGAGATTATGCTTTCGTATACCTTGTTTTGTGTAAGTCATCGCAACTCTGTGCTGTCTTACCTATTTTGGAACTGATCCAAACTATGGAACGTCAACACTATGTTTTTCGTTCCTTTACCTTCTTAAGCGGTTTTAACTTGTGTAACATGTTGGGATGCTTAATGAGCTCCCTATGAACCTTTTTCATCAGGCTTATTAACAGTTCCAATATAATTTTAAGACGGTTTTCCTTCTTATTATGGATTTTACCATACAGAGAAGTGAAATTCATGCTTTTTCTGTTGAATACGACCAATTCCAGTTGGATCTATTGTCATTTTCACTTTGTTGTGTCAGCCAGGATTCCTTGCTTAATATCAAGTCCTCTATATGGCTTCTACCTTCAAGTTTCCAAGTTTTCTTAAACTGGTAGTCATGAAGATGAGGATAAACTTCTTTGGGCAATCAGGGCTTTGAAGTTCTATCTCAGCAGTGTTAGTCAGAAGTCCATTCGAGGTTCTCAAAGACACTCTTCATTTCCCCCAAAAAAGGGGGGGGGAGATGTGTCTGCGGCTTCTATTTCTCGGGGTTAGACCTCGACTAAGGAAAGTTAATCTTATCCTATCTAAGGATTCATTCCTTTTTAGGATCTGACCGCATGAATTAAGAGCTCTGTCTGTTTTGTGGGCATATATTAATCACACCCCACTTTTTGACGTGCTCTAAGCTGTTTACTGGAGGAATCCGACCACCTTGTCATCTTTTTATCTTCGTTTTCTGAAGTGCCAACAATACAATTTGTATATGTTTGGGCTTGTTGTGGTTTCACTAACGGTAGTGTCTTCTTTACGACATAGACATATTACTCTGTCCGAGAAGTCATAATTAATACCGTTTTAACGAAGATTACTTGATATCATTAGCTGATAACCCTGTTTATGGGTTCTACTGTGTTGGGAAAATATATACGAACCTTCCCACCGCAGCTGCAAAATCAGCATACGATAACAGGTCAGTATTTATGACATTAAAACAAATTTTTTAAATAAAATTCATTTTAATTATGAAATACTTACCTGTTATCGGTAAGTCCCACCTCCCACCCCGCTATTCGATTAATATTTTTGTATATATATTGAAAGAATATTGAGGGTTGGTTACCGATTTTTGGCTAGGTTGCATTGCACTATGTTTAACCTGGCCTGTATTACGGTATTGAGATGGCGGATTCCCAGTTAAAATTTCGGATGAGTTATTTCCCCTTGGAAAGTATAAGCATACGATAACAGGTAAGTATTTAATAATTAAAATGAATTTTATTTAAAAAATTTGTTTTAATGGCAACGTCAATGAAGTTAAGGTCATTTACTCAACACTTTCAAAGACTATGCTATTAATGTAAGTGTTTATGTACCTTCAACGTTCCTGTTTTAAATTCCAAAATAATTCCTCATTTCTTACTTTGCGCGGCTGCATTTCAACTTTGCATTAATCCATTGTTTAAACACATTTTAAATCAAAAACTGCCTATCCGAAAGTAAAGCCTCGTCATTTCGGATAATGACCGAGTGAGGCATATGTAAAACACAACCTTGAACTGTATTGAAATAGTCTAATTATTTTGTCGATGTCGAATGAACAAGATATATTGTTTTCAGTGTTATTTTAATTTATTTTGGTATGTGTGATTTGTTTATGCAATAATAGCGAAAATACACATTTTCTCAGACATGATCATCTGCGGGCGCTCTCAAAATCCGTTCCTGCCCTTGTGCCCTCGAAAACGTGTATTATCCCTATAATCATCTGAGCCAGGCCCTGGTAAAACAGGGCCTTATGTATGTGCAGCCCACACAGGCTAATCAGGGACAACACTTTTTGCCTACACTGGATGTTTCGTTTAGAAGAGACTTCCTTTAAACAAAAAATTCCACAAAAGCGTAGTGTGGTCCCTGATAAGCCTGTGCAGACTTCACAGATTAATCGGCAATGACATTTAAGGCAAATGAATTAAGCCCAGTTTTCCCAAAATGAGACTTTAATAATTGCTGTCATAAAATAAAGTGTTTGACACTTAATCATTGGTAAATTTTGTAAAAAGTATTTTGTGAAAGATACTTGAGCATTTGTGCATCAAAATATAAACAAACTTGGAAAAACCCTTATGACTTTTAAGGAAAACAATTTATACAAATGACAAAATGTAATTATCAATTAATACAATTATTGACTTTCTTTCACAGATCTTATGTGTGAATGCATATATTTGCTAGTGTTAAATTGAATTCAAGTATTAAATTTCATTTTAAAAACATAGCCTGTGTTATGATGTTATAAAAGCCCAATAATAATCCTACGATTGCTTTTTTCAGATAACCACAATTGGCCGCTATGGCAGCGGCACTACTAGATCCAAGATCCCGATAGGGGCTTTCTACGGGCACAGCTACATCCTTCCCTGGGAGCAGCCCTCCAGGGAGGTGGGCCCCGGGGTGGGGCATCCAGACATCCCCACCTCCTCCCAGCTCCAGGCGCAGCTCAGCAGCTTCATCTCACTATTTGAGGACATCCAGGTAACATTTCAGCTGCACTCTTGGGAAATTGTAGCTTAATGCATGTGTGGAAAATGTCTAAGATTAGCCTGTGCAGTGAATTGGACAATTCAATAAAAGAGAACAGTGTTGTCCATCCTGTGCTGACTGCACTGGCTAATCTGTGTCGACACTTTATGTACATGCATTAAGCTCCATTTTTCCAGACCGCGACTAACCTGTTAACAATTTCAGCCAATGTCCAATCAACTTTGTGTTGTAAACAACTCTAAATTTGACAAAATCATTCAGGGTATACGCTATTTATTCCAGACTATTGAGTGTACTATGAACTTGAAAAATGTTTCCAATACTTTTGAACATATACCAAACTGTTTAAAAAATAAGTAAAAATACTAATTCAAGGTTGTTTTGTTTTAATGTGACTGCTGTGTATTTATTTTCTCTTTAAAGCTGCAACAAAGCCAGGGCCATTATTTCCCAACCCAATCTGAGCTTCTCTTACTTTTACAGACAGATTTTTGTTGTAATTGGTCATACATGTACTTGTCGAGGGTAACATGTACTTGAGTGCTAAGATGGGGATTTATATTTTAGTGTCTGTCAGCATGGCCCTTTTAGTAATATTACCTATCGGTTCTTCAGTGTCGCTACAGTCTGGCTAAGGCTCGTCTTGGAGGTCTGGTACAGCAAGTGGAGGTTCAACAGTACTCACATCAACACACCCAATACTACATGAAGAAAACCAAGAACAATGAGGAAGATAACAATATCATACAGGTAGGATTTCTCACATCAAACCGCTCTGTTCAAAAAGAAATTCAGGAAGCATCTGGGATTTATTATCCTCGCTGAAATTTTTTTCGGAGGGGATATAGTAATTGGTCCTGTCCATTTGTCCGTCCGGCTGAAACTTTGTCTGGAGCATAACTCCAAATCTATTCAATGGATTTACTTTAAACTTAGAATATAAACAGATGGCTACTAGGAGAAGTGCAGTGACCAAGAACCATAACTCTATCTACCTTAGTTTTTGAATTATCTCCCCTTTTATGCAACTTTAAAGTAAATTTTTGTCGGGAGCATAACATTAAATAAACTAAAGGGATTTACCTTTAAATTTGAAGCTTTGTCCGGAGCATAACTCCAAATCTATTCAATGGATTAACTTTAAACTTAGAATATAAACAGATGGCAACTAGGAGAAGTGTAGTGACCAAGAACCATAACTCTATCTACCTTAGTTTTTGAATTATCTCCCCTTTTTATATGATTTAAAAGTAAATTTTTTGTTCGGAGCATAACTCTAAATCTACTCAAGGGATTTACTTGAAACTTGTAATATAAACAGATGGCAACTAGGAGAAGTGCAGTGACCAAAAACCATAACTCTATCTACCTTAGTTTTTGAATTATCACCCCTTTTATATAATTTTAAAGTACATTTTTGTCCGGAGCATAACTCTAAATCTACTCAAGGGATTTACTTGAAACTTAAAATTTTAAAGTAAATTTTAGTCCGGAGCATAACTCTAAATCTACTGAAGGGATTTACTTGAAACTTCAAACTTAAACAGATGTCAAGTAGGAGAAGTGCAGTGACTAAGAACCATAACTATATCTACCTTAGTGTTGGAATTATATCCCTTTATTTAATTTCAAAGTAAATTTTTGTCTGGAGCATAATGAATTATGTCCCTTTATTTGTTTTTACAGATATTATTTTACTCTCTAAAACAAATGTTGTCATACAAGCAAACTCATTTCGGCGGGGATTTGGCACTACTGTGACAAGCTCTTGTTCTTTTTGGAATGGTTTCTGATATACCGTACAGCCAACGCGGAACAAACATAATCCGCGGCTACGCTACGGCCAGAAATTAAGTACGCAGTGGCTGTGTCGAGTGTTCACGCGGCATATCGCCGAGGCACACGGCATCAATCCGTGCAACGACGCCAAGTCTGTTTTAACCTTGTGTACTTTCGCGGAGTAAATCCGCCGCATACGTACGCGGCGGATTGAGTGAAAAAATATACACCTACATGTACATTTGTATAGCATAGAAACCTAGATTTACGCTACTTTCATATTTATTATTTTCATGTTTTAATAAGCGATATGGCACGTTATGCGCTTTAACAAATTATCGTTGAATAAATTACTCACAATGTTAATGTTTCGTTCGATTCTGAAATGAGCTTTATAAAATTTGTAATCAGAAACACGCTTCAGAATTTTAATGCTAATGCGACATTAACAAATTCAAGCGTCAAATAAACAGTGCTAAAATATCCTTTGTCTCCATAAAAAGCGCGCGAAAATTATGCAAACATGTACAACGTCGCATGAAAAGTTTTGGTGGATTTTGTGTTGTATAAAAACATGTACATCACGTCAGGTGCTTTATGCGTGTTCAGTGGAAAAAAACGCCCCGATTGGACGTTATTTCATCACATCTTTAAATAGTTACAAATGCCAAAATGTATTTGATACTTAAGAATAATTGCGAATGTGTGTGTGTCTTGAGCACTGTTATCGTAAATATTTTCCGGAATTTGCTTTAAAACTGGAATATACAGGATTATCGGTTAATGATTAGCGATATCAACTGTATGATATAAACAAAATGAAACTACTTTATATACGCATAGTCAAAACAATAGTTATAATAAGCTGATAATTAACAAAACAACAATTAAGTGTTGGTTATTGATGTAGCTTCAAACTGCTAATTGTCTCAGCTTAAATATAATAGCAAAAACAACAAGGCTATTGTCAAGCAATATGGTCCCCTACCGGCTCTAAAATTTGTCAGAAATTCCACCATTTTCAGAATTTATTTATTTATTTATTTTGGTTGCCATAGCAACCACAATTTTTGACGTAGGAACAAAATGAAATGACGTGCATAATGTCCATATTGCCATCTATCCATGTTGCTAGTTTCATGAAAAAATATTAAGAACTTTTAAAGTTATCGCAGGATCCAGAAAACCACCATTTTCAGCAGTATTTCTAGTCTATTTGTTGCCATAGCACCCATAATTTTTGACGTAGGAACAAAATGAAATTACGTGCATAATGTCCATATTGCCATCTATCTATCCATGTTTCAAGTTTCATGAAAAATATTAAGAACTTTAAAGTTATCGCAGGATCCAGAAAAGTGTGACAGACAGACTCACAGACAGACAGACAGACAGACGGACACACAGAGCGCAAACCATAAGTTCCCTCCGGTGAAACCGGTAGGGGACAACAAGCATGTCTCGGCGGATAGATGCGAAGCTTAGCGGCGAAATGCGACTTGCCGCCGCATACTGACGCGGCTTCAACGGCCGACTTGGCATCGACTCGTTGAGCTTTGCCGCCGCGGATCGTGAAATATGTTTGTTCCGCATTGGCTGTACTGTAATTAAAGGGTATAAGACTGTCATATGTAAGCAACTTCATGAAACTCCACTGGGTTTTTGTGTGACTCTTATGCTAAGTTAGAAATTCTTCCCTTCCCTATCATATATCTTTTTATGCCCCCCTTCGAAGAAGAGGGGGTATATTGCTTTGCACATGTCTGTCGGTCGGTCGGTCCGTCCACGAGGTGGTTTCTGGATGATAACTCAAGAACGCTTAGGCCTAGGATCATGAAACTTCATAGGTTCATTGATCATGACTCGCAGATGACCCCTATTGATTTTGAGGTCACTAGGTCAAAGGTCAAGGTCACTGTGACCCGAAATAGTAAAATGGTTTCCGGATGATAATTTAAGAACGCTTATGCCTAGGATCATGAAACTTGATAGGTAGATTGATCATGACTCGCAGATGACCCCTATTGATTTTCAGGTCACTAGGTCAAAGGTCAAGGTCACGGTGACCCGAAATAGTAAAATGGTTTCCGGATGATAACTCAAGAACGCCTATGCCTAGGATCATGAAACTTGATAGGTAGATTAGTCATGAATCGCAGATGACCCCTATTGATTTTCAGGTCACTAGGTCAAAGGTCAAGGTCACCGTTACCCGAAATAGTAAAATGGTTTCCGGATGATTACTCAAGAACGCTTATGCCTAGGATCATGAAACTTGATAGGTAGATTGACCATGACTCGCAGATGACCCCTATTGATTTTGAGGTCACTAGGTCAAAGGTCAAGGTCACGGTGACCCGAAATATTAAAATGGTTTCCGGATGATAACTCAAGAACGCTTATGCCTAGGATCATGAAACTTGATGGGTAGATTGATCATGACTCGCAGATGACCCCTATTGATTTCCAGGTCACAAGGTCAAAGGTCAAGGTCACGGTGACCCGAAATAGTAAAATGCTTTCCAGATAACTCAAGAACGCTTATGCCTAGGATCATGAAACTTGATAGGTAGTTTGATCATTACTGGCAGATGACCCCTATTGATTTTCAGGTCACTAGGCCAAAGGTCAAGGTCACGGTGACCCGAAATAGTAAAATGGTTTCCGGATGATAACTCAAGAACGCTTATGCCTAGGATCATGAAACTTTATAGGTACATTGATCATGACTGGCAGATGATCCCTATTGATTTTCAGGTCACTAGGTCAAAGGTCAAGGTCACAGTGACAAAAAACATATTTACAAAATGGCTGTCACTACAACTGAGAGCCCATATGGGGGGCATGCATGTTTTACAAACAGCCCTTGTTTATTTATTTAATTTATTCAATGGAAGGGTTTATCCATTAAAACATGCATGCTGCTTAATGAAATGCGTCTGTTTTTAACTTTCATATTCATTATGTCACATGACAACTGCATTTTTATCCCAAGCCAAAGGCGACTGGATATAGTTTTCGCGTGGTCTGTCTGTCAGTCTGTCACAAATTTTTTAGTTATGACGGGTGATATCAATTGAATTGTTGTTTATTGCATATTATAATTAAACAATTTATTGTTCATGCCTGTTAATGTTATTTTTCAGTGCCTTAAATAGTATTGCTTTTTTACATGTTATTTACAACTGATTTCCAACTGTCTGCTCTCTTACTTTAACAATAAAATATAAATTCATGCTTCATTTCTTTACTGCTATTCACATTCTTCGTTTGTCTAAGTTCATTTGAAATCTCTGAAAGCAAGAAAAGAAGACACCAAGTAATGTGGCCCATTACTACAAAACTAACCATGTCTTCCTCACTCTGCAGGCCTACAACGACTGCCTGCAGCTTCAGTTACAGCAGAACCTTGCCATGCGGGCCATCGACCGCCTCCAGGGGGCCCTAGGTCAGCGTGTGCCTGTCACCCAGTACCCAGCAAACACGAGTGTCCTGCTGAGACAGGCAAGCTATTTATAATGAATGATTATGCCCCCCTTCGAAGAAGAGGGGGTATATTGTTTCGCACATGTCGGCACATGTCGGTCGGTCCGTCCACCAGATGGTTTCCGGATGATAACTCAAGAACGCTTAGGCCTAGGACCATGAAACTTCACAGGTACATTGATCATGACTGGCAGATGACCCCTATTGATTTTCAGGTCACTAGGTCAAAGGTCAAGGTCACAGTGACTCAAAATAGTAAAATGGTTTCCGGATGATAGCTCAAGAATGCTTAGGCCTAGGATCATGAAACTAAATAGGTATATTGATCATGACTGGCAGATGACCCCTATTAATTTTCAGGTCACTAGGCCAAAAGTCAAGGTCACAGTGACTCGAAATGGTAAAATGGTTTCCGGATGATAACTCAACAATACTTACGCCTAGGATCATTAAACTTCATAGGTACATTGATCATGACTGGCAGATGACCCCTATTGATTTTCAGGTCACTAGGCCAAAGGTCAAGGTCGCAGTGACTCGAAACAGTTAAATGGTTTCACGATGATAACTCATGAATGCTTACGCCTAGGATCATGAAACTTCATAGGTACATCGATCATGACTGGTAGATGACCCCTATTGATTTTCAGGTCACTAGGTCAAAGGTCAAGGTCACAGTGACTCGAAACAGTAAAATGGTTTACTGATGATAACTCAAGAATGCTTACGCCTAGGATTATGAAACTATATAGGAACATTGATCATGACTGGCAGATGACCCTATTGATTTTCAGGTCACTAGGTCAAAGGTCAAGGTCACAGTGACTCGAAATAGTAAAATGGTTTCTGGATAATAACTCAAGAATGCTTAGGCCTAGGATCATTACTAGGTCAAAGGTCAAGGTCACAGTGACAAAAAAGGTATTCACACAATGGCTGCCACTACAACTGACAGCCCATATGGGGGGCATGCATGTTTTACAAACAGCCCTTGTTATTATTATTATGTATTAAAAATGTAAGGCTATCTTGGTATAGTATAATATTTTATGGTGCTTTGTCTTTCGACATCTAAATTACCCATTCCATGAGCCACTGATGAAACTTTCTACCCGAGAACACTGATGAAACTTTCTACCAGAGCACATTAACGTCTCATTGACCACCTTGCACTGGTCTATTTTCCCAATAGATATTTTTGGTGAATACTTGGTAAGCCAAGGTAAATTTGACCTGTTTTGGTTCAACATGAACATTTTTACCTAACTAAACTCTTAAATATACACACACAGGCGAGCACAGACAAGCTGAGGTGCATCCTAGAGAACCTGTTGGAGACACTCATCAGCATGACGAACACCGCAGACAACGGGTTGACACACCTGCCGCTGTCCCTTTACACAAGTCTGGACCATCAGGTACGCTTACTGAGTAGGAAGTAATCTATGATTATTATGCCGCCCCAACCGGCCTTAAACATTTATCGCTCAGATATTCTTTACGTTCAATTTGTAGTCCCTTAGAAAATCAAATAATTTTTAAATTCTTGCTTGCTAGATTCAAATTTAAAGGCTTCATTTACAAACCTAAGATAATGATGAGCAGCGTACAGCATAAAACCAGAATAGGCACCAAGTTACTCACAGGCTGTTCTGTTTTTATGCTGGTTGCATATAGCCATCTAGCGATTTTCATTTTGCTTCTGAGGGGGGGAAGGGTTAACAAGGCTCCTTCTAAATCAAAATATTCTTTACCAAAATTAACCTTACAGTTTTCAAACATCCAAATTATTCTGGTTTTGGTAATGTGATGGGGTTTTATGAAACAAAAAGCTGTTGCCAAATGGATATTTCTTTAGCCTTTTGATTTTTTTCTCTAGGTTTGCTGGTCAGTCTTTCAGTAGAACAATGTCATTAATTTTCTCAAATTTTCATCATAGTCTCCCCAAACATAAATCAATATGGCTGTAATATACAGTCCAAATTTGATAGTAAGCCAAAATCTTTTTAGATTTTTTTTTTTTTATTTGCCTTGGTCTTTTAATATCCAATACCGGTAGTTATCCCCCGCCAGAGGCGGAGGGATATTGTTTTGGCGTTGTCCGTCCGTCCGGCTGTCCATCCGTCCGGCACTTTTGTGTCCGGAGCCATATCTTGAAAGTGCTTTGGCGGATTTCATTGAAACTTTGTATGAGTATATATATGCATAAGAGGATGATGCACGCCAAATGGCATTGTACACCATCTGTTAAAAACAAAGTTATGGCTTTTGTATCTTGAAAAAATGCTTTTTACTATAGGCACTTTGGTGTCCGGAGCCATATCTTGGAAGTGCTTTGGCGGATTTCATTGAAACTTGGTATGAGCATATATATGCATAAGAGGATGATGCACGCCAAATGGCATTGCACACCATCTGTTAAAAACAGAGTTATGGCCCTTTGTATTTTGAAAAATACAGAGGCGAAGGGATATTGTTTTAGCATTGTCCGGCTGTCCGTCCGGCTGTCCGTCTGTCCGTCTTTTTTGTGTCCGGAGCCATATCTTGGAAGTGCTTTTGCGGATTTCATTGAAACTTGTTTTCAATCTATCTTAACCAAATTTAATAATTAATGTCAATATTGCCTTTAATATGGAAGGGCTTTAACAATTTCACAAACTGCTTTTGTAATAATAACTGCTAGTATTTTTCTCATAGCATTTATTTATTAAATTACTTTGACTGATTACCACATTATTCTTCTACCCCCCCCCCTTGTGATTTAACCCTTTCCCATCTAGAAGCCAAGTGCAAATTGGTAAGGAACTCACAGGCTGTTCAGGTTTTATGCTGTTTGCTGTTCATCAGTATCTTAGTGTTTGAAATAAAATCTTTAAAACTTGAATCTAGTCAGAATAAGGTTCTAATTGAGGTAATTTTCCGAGATACAACAAATGGGCTGAAAAGGGTATCTGAGTGGTAAATTGTTAAAATTGTTTGGCATTTCTCGCATGTGTTTGCAGGTGTGTGAGAATGTGTTCAAGAACCTGTGTTTCTATGGCACCCCTCGCCTGCAGATGTTGACGGGAATGGTGCTGGTGCGTGTGTGTGGCAGTCAGGCCTGGTTTGGGGAGTTTCTTGGCAACATTCTCCAGCAGTACTTCAACACTGAGTCTGGACATGTCTTCTCACAGGACAGGTAAATGCATGTGCCTTTATCGTCGTCCCAGATCAACCTTTTAAGTCTGCAGGAAATAAAAATAAAGTACTAGAATCCCAAAAGAAATTCATCAGGAATGTTTTGGAAATTATTTAAAAGTTTATATGTACATTCCAAGACTTTTTTTCACATACCGTGACAGTTTCGATCCGTCATTGGTGAATCTTCATCAGACTGTGACTGCGGGAAGTGAACGTCACAGGGCGGGCTTACTGCCGGACTGGTTCCCAGCAGTAAACAAAGGCCTGTAGATGGGGCTCAGTTGGTAGCCCCCCCCTCGTCCCTGTTCATCACCTGTCTCTCCTTAGCTATCGCTTACGATTCCCTAAGTTTTCTGAGTGCGGTGTTGTTTTCCCTATCTATCACTTTCACCCCCTCCCAGTCAATGACATGGAACCACCTCAGAATAGTTATGTCTGGTGAGCGCCTTTTGGCCCTTGGCCGTCTTGTTAAGCATCATCATAGAGTTTGGTAGATTCTTTTAAGTTCTAAGAGTACATATTAAAAACAAATGTTGAAAAACAAAGCCATAACTTTGATAGCAAATACACTGTAACTCCAATATAACGCGGATGACGGGGTCCAAGCCACGCAACCGCGTTATAAACGGACAGCGTTATAAGTTTTGAGCTAATTTATTTCAGGGGGATATAAAAACAGGTAAAGTATAGCCTATAATATAGGTCCTGTGTATTGCCATGCTCTGTTGTCATCCGAAAATACTTGCATATAAACCGAATCGAACGATAACGTAATACATACCGCTTTTCTAATGTGCACATGCATCCGATAATCCAATATAATTACAACATCAATTACGAAAAAAATAATATTTAACATTTATGACGAGAAATATGAGATTCATAAGCACATCCATATGCCGACGCCAATTTTCAGAAAAAGAGTACAGTGCATTATGGGACAGAGCTTTAATTGGGCGAGCGACTTTAAATTTAGATTGAATGCAATACGACACATGTACAAAGAAATGTTTTATTGCGTCATACGCGTCATGTAAAAATCGTGCTTTCCGTGGACTTTCTGATAAATGGCAAAAATTAAAGTGAATCTCTGTTAAGTATACTGCGTTAGCACGTAAATAAATCGTTAGGATTATTTAATTTATTATTCGTACACGTACAGAAACAACAGAAACATTAAACATAAACAAAGATCTTTTTATTTATCAAGCATGTATAGCATATAATAAACGATAACACTGTCAAAGTTTATACAATACACGATACATACAAAACATTAACAGGTAATTCATCTATTCGCTATGAAATGTGAAATATTCCGTCATCTTTCTCTGCTTGCACGAGTCTCTGGCTGCGCAGTATACTAGTTGTGCGCAGTATATTTCACAGCCGCTCCTTTCATATGGACAAACTGCAATCAAATCAAAGTAAAAATGTTTTAATCGTTTTGAATAACTTTAATTTGATAATTATTCCACTTGCACTTACCTTATTGAAAATAGCGCACTGAGCCGCTCTGATAGAGAATACATGTAATAAACACTGACTCGCAAGTTTTCACACCTTTATTGACCTTTATTGACATTACACAAGAGATTAACACCAGTTAGCTTTCTCGTGTCGTTTAACTTCTAATCGATTAAAATCGATTAAAATCGGTTTAAACGGACGGATAAAGCAAGCAGGCTGTGATCGCCGCCATCTTTGAATTTTCTGAAAATACATGAAGATGCATAACATTGGTTTGAATCAGAAATGGAAGGTTGGAGAAAAAAACGGGATCCAAGGACCCCCCGCGTTATATTGGACACAGCGTTATAACGGACCGCACTATATTGGAGTTACAGTGTACTAATATTTGTCTCCCCCTATTTTCCACAGGGTGTTCATTTTGCTGACGGCTATGGGACAGAAATCCATGCAAGGGCCATGTGCAGTGAACATAATGGAAAGTCTGTTGTCACTTCTGGCTAGGGTTCTCTCCCCTATCTACTCCTCCCAGACCTCCGGGATGGTCTCCCCTGCTGGCCAGCTGGACCTCACTCTGATCGGTTGGATCCTGTTGTTCATGTCTCGTAACCTTGACAATGCAGGAGGGACAGGCATCGGCGACAGTGAACTGGGTGCAGCAGGCGGGATGGGGAAAAAGCAGACAGGTTAGTAAAATTCACAATCCATCTTGGTATTGATTTAATGTGGGTGCACTTGGAGTTATTCAGGTAAACATAGTTACTTAATTTTTGTTAATTATACAAACTTTTTTTCAGTTAAAAATAAACTATTGTTTATTTAATATTATTCCTCAAAAGAACCACAATAGTATGAAAGCATGATGTTTTTCACCATTTTGGGATTGGGGTGTGGGCACTTTGGATTGGGAAAAATCTTGTTGTTTTGACTGATATTGGAAAATTAGTGTTGTTTTTTGCTAACAAATACTTCAAAATTCAAATTACAAGTGTTTTCAGTATTATCTTTACTAAGGTTCAACTGGTAGAGCTGATTGGATGATAAGCTAAATTTGGGGATTTTTATGTCCCCCAGTCTATACTTTTGCCCTGTCTGTTTGTTGGTTTGTTTGTTTGCTTCAAACTTTAACATTTGCCATAACTTGTGCAATATTGAAGATAGCAACTTCATATTTTGCATGCATGTGTATCTCATGGAGCTTCACATTTTGAGTGGTGAAAGGTCAAGGTCATCCTTCAAGGTCAAAGGTCAAATATATGGGGGGGACATAGTGTTTCACAAACTCATCTTGTTTTAAATTTATAAATAAAAATAAGCGCCCAATCGGACGCCATAAAGCTATTGCATTACCTTCCCATCTGTCTCTTTCATATATTTACCTGATTTTAGTCTGTAATTGGACTTACGAAATTTCTCTCTAGAACTATTTTCCAGGCTTTCTTCCTATGGCTTGCAGATATTTACCTGACTTTTGATGTGTGAGGCTACCTACATGACTTACATATCAAATTTCAGTTGGTTCCGGTCCATTGATTTTTGATGAAGTTACGGGCCTTGGACTTAAGAATTTTCTTTTAAATAACTCTTTGCCAGATTTTGTTCAAAAAGCTTTCTGATACTGACCTTATTTTTGGTGTGTGAGTCTACCTACATGACCTACAGATCAAGTTTGAGTTTCAATATGTTCCTTAGATTTTTTACAAAGTTGCGGACTTGGACTGAACAATTTTCTCTAAAATAACACTTCCAGATTTTTTACTGAAACACTTTAAGATACTTAACTGATTTTTGGTATGGAACTGCATGACATTCAGATCAAGGCAGAGTTTTGTTCTGGTCCTTTGATATTTTATGCGATTGGGATGAAGCTGCTCAGCTATGTGGCTTCAAAGTGCAGTAGGGAGGCATTGTGTTTCACAAACATAGCTCTTGTTTATCCTTCAGTTGGGAATTTAAGGCTGTAATTTCGGAAAGCATTTTTTTTTTACATTGAGATTTGATATTTGCCCCCCCCCCCCCAAAGCTTAATGTAGTTTTGTTAACACTATGTGCATTTAAAGAAACAACAGACAACTCATTTTGATCGTACACAACACATTGTTGTTCAAGGCAACAGCCTCTCCAACAGATGGAACTTCATAGCAGCCACGGGAAATGTCAAGTCACATCGTCAGAGCAACTCGGTACGCATGTACCGGAAATCGCTCCACAAGCGGCTGCTGTACCACAAACAGAAACTGACAAGCATTGACAACATGAAGAAGAGCTTCCTTGCTCAGGACCAAACCCCAGGCAGCAGCGTCGCTAAGCAACAGGGAAAACAGTATTGGAAAGAGCTTACTAAGTTTGCTTCTACAGTAAGTTAACATCTTGACCCTGATGCTAAAAAATATAACAGACACGTAAATTAGCAGTCTGTTAATTTTAGACACAAATAAAACTAAATTTTAAAGCATTTATATTCTCAAACATTATGCAAATTATGTGAGCAAATGAATGTGTTTGATTTTTACACATAAATTAAAGGGTAAACAAGTAAGTCACAGTAATAACTTGTTAAAACATGGCTGTTAGCTTAACTGTCTGTTAAAGTTTTGAGCTTCAAGGCGATGGTGTCAGACTGAAATGATTTTGACATACCGGTAAATCAATCCATAAACAGTTGCCTCGATGTGATTACTAGCTGCTATTGAGAACACATTAAAGTAGTGAAAGCAAGATGTATAAAGATATCAATATTTATATTTATTTGAGCTTAAAATTGCTGTTTGCAACACATACAAATTAAGATCTAGACCATGGTAAATGTTACATGTTGTTTTTAGAACTATCAAACGCAATTTAAGTTGTACTTACACTAATATAAACATTTGTAAGTTAAACAAAAGAGCTGTGCTACGGGAAAATAGGGCTGAATACATATGCATTAAGTGTCTTCCCATATGAGCCTGTGCAATAAGGCACAGGCTAATCAGGGACAATGTTTTTTGGCCTAAACTGGATATTGTGAAGAAGAGACTTTCCATAAACCAAAAATACCATAAGCGCGGAAGTGGCGTCCCTGTTAATAATTTGGAAATACTTTTAGGCACAAGTTTCCAAGGCGAGGCTCAAACCCAAAACTCCCCGGTTCAGCAAATGTCAATCCCCAGCTCCTCTGCAATGTCACTCCCAAGCACTTCTGCCATGTCACTCCTAAGCCCCTCTGCAATGTCACTTCCCAGCTCTTCTGCCATGTCACTCCTCAGCCCATCTGCAATGTCACTCCCCAGCCTCT
Source organism: Dreissena polymorpha (assembly GCF_020536995.1). Taxonomy (NCBI): domain Eukaryota; kingdom Metazoa; phylum Mollusca; class Bivalvia; order Myida; family Dreissenidae; genus Dreissena; species Dreissena polymorpha. Next base: position 90,720,910 of record NC_068357.1, on the reverse strand, counting down.
GCCATGTCACTCCCCAGCCCCTTTTGCATTGTCACTTCCCAGCCCCTCTGCATTGTCACTTCCCAGCCTCTCTGCCATGTCACTCCCCAGCCCCTCTGCATTGTCACTTCCCAGCCTCTCTGCCATGTCACTCCCCAGCCTCTCTGCATTGTCAATCCCCAGTCCATCTGCAATGTCACTCCCCATCCCCTTTGCATTGTCACTCCCAAGCACTTCTGCCATGTCACTCCTAAGCCCCTCTGCAATGTCACTTCCCAGCTCTTCTGCCATGTCACTCCTCAGCCCCTCTTCAATGTCACTCCCCAGCCTCTCTGCCATGTCACTCCCCAGCCCCTCTTCATTGTCACTTCCCAGCCTCTCTGCAATGTCACTCCCCAGCCTCTCTGCCATGTCACTCCCCACCCTCAGCATTGTCACTTCCCAGCCCCTCTGCCATGTCACTCATCAGCCTCTCTGCCATGTCACTCCCCAGCCCCTCTGCAATGTCACTCCCCAGCCCTTTTGCAATGTCACCCTAGCCCCTCTGCCATGTCACTCCTAAGCCCCTCTGCAATGTCACTTTCCAGCCCTTCTGCCATGTCACTCCTAAGCCCCTCTGCAATGTCACTTCCCAGCCCTTCTGCCATGTCACTCATCAGCCCCTCTGCAATGTCACTCCCCAGCCTCTCTGCCATGTTACTCCCCAGCCCCTCTGCATTGTCACTTCCCAGCCTCTCTGCAATGTCACTCACAAGCCTCACATGTGCCCCTTTCTGCTGCAGCACCTCAAGGACATCATCCAGATCAGGAAGACGGATGCAGAGATGCTGCGCAAGCTCCCACGTGACTCCCGTTTCCAGGACGACAAGAGTGGCGAAGGGCTTGATGACGATCAGGAAAGCGTGCATGTGCTGCCCAAACACAAATGTCTGCCGGTCATTCACGGGTTAATTGCTCTGTTACAAGGCATGGATTTTACGTGCAATGTGGACATGTTTCTAATCACGTGCAAGGTAGGTTTGATGTTATTTGTTGTTTTGTTATAAAGATCTTTAATGATCATTGCTGATAGGGTTATAAATTAAAATTATTCCCACAATTGCACACATTATTGGTTCTCTCTAAATATCTTAGCCACAGAACATTTGTTGTATTTTTGCTATTTTCTGTTGTGTATTGAACACAACTTTTTCACAATTTACCCATTAGGGCCAGTTAGCACCATTCAATTTATATCCCTTGCTAATATTTCTAATATCCCATCTTGTTTGAACTATTCTGCATTTTATGAGTTGTGTCTGTTAATTGTTGTTGAGGCAATTTTTATGCCCCCTTCTTTGAAGAAGAGGGGGTATATTGTTTTTGGCCTGTCTGTCTGTCTGTCTGGCATTGTATGTGTGTGTCCCAAAACTTTAACCTTGGTTAAAGTTTTGCAATAACAAGGTTAAAGTTTTGCAATAACTTTCATTATTGAAGATAGCAACTTGATATTTGGCATGCATGTGTATCTCATGGAGCTGCACATTTTGAGTGGTGAAAGGTCAAGGACAAGGTCATCCTTCAAGGTCTAAGGTCAAACATATGGCTTCAAAGTGGCGCAGTAGGGGGCATTGTGTTTCTGACAAACACATCTCTTGTTCAAGGTTGATGATGTCTATCAATATAGTTATTTTTGATGCCATGTTTACTAATGTTGATATTAATTTTGTGATAGTTATTATGAAAGGAACGTCAAAATACCATAAAATTAAGAGTTAAAGTAGTCATAAAGGTTAATCAAAAAGCTTATTTAATAATACTCGTTTCATTTTGAAAGATGACCTGTCAGCGATATTCGCTCAACAAAGCCCTGAGATTGGGGAAATTTAGGTCATGAAATCTTAACATTGGGATTTTGATTCGTTTTAATTGCTTTGGACTAAATTGCACAAACCCTCCTAATATTCTTTAATATGGTTTTCTGCTGGAATGTTCATTTGCACCGCTCATTGCAGATTATTCATTTTTGGAACAAATTTGATGCAAAGTTCCTTCCTTGCGGATATTTTTATGCCCCCGGATCAAATGCCCCCTGATCGAATGATCGGGGGTATATTGTTTTTGTCCTGTCCTGTCTGTCATTCTGTCTGTCTGTCATTCTGGCCCAAAACTTTAACCTTGGTTAAAGTCAAGGTTAAAGTTTTGCAATAACTTGCAATATTGAAGATAGCAACTTTATATTTGGCATGCATGTGTTTCTCCTAGAGCTGCACATTTTGAGAGGTTAAAGGTCAAGGTCATCTTTCAAGGTCGAAGGTAAAATTTATGGCTTCAAAGTGGCGCAATAGGGGGCATTGTGCATCTGACAAACACATCTCTTGTTTCTGATGGTAATTCAGGGTTCGCACAGGGCTTGAAAAGTGCTTGAAAACGAGTCCTAGGCTTGAAAAGCCCTTGAACAAAGGTTGGCCTTGAAAAAGTGCTTGAAAAGTGCTTATTTCATGTAAAAAGGCCTTGAAAATGTTTATTTCTGCTCAAAATTACTTTTATCATCACTTTAATTATAAACTTAAGTCGTTCTTAAGGGAAATATTACAAAAATTTATCATAAATTCCTTCGCGCAAAAAATTGAGTACGAAATATAAGTGTCGTACACTATTGAGTACGAAACGTTATGCGTACACGTCACAGATTATGTGTACTACATGTACATCAGAGGTTCTCCATTGTGATCAATTTTCGGGAGTGAAAACGCAGCGATAGGGAAGTGTCGTTTCAAACTAGGGTGGTTAACTGAATATTCCTGGTTAGAGAAAACAATTGACATTCGAAAAGCACATTGTCGGGTCTGTATGAAGACCATTGATGTCGGGGGGATGGGGATAAGCGCTTTGAAAAGCCACGAGAAAGGGGAAACCCACAAAGAAAACATGAGATTGAGAAGCAAACAGGGTTCCTGCGATGTGTTTTTTTGTGAAACAGGAAGGCACTATTGTTAAAACTGTTAAATCTTAAACAGACATAAACAACAACAGCCCATCTATGTCAAACCAGGAAGGCACCGCCACAGAGAGTGTGCAGATAGAAGATATTCAAATTCCAGGAACTTCACAACCATCAGCAGCAGTATCAAACTCGCAGACATCCATTAACAAATTTGTTACAAAAAATGATACATTGAAAGCAGAGGTATTGTCAGTATTGCATACCGTTTGCACACATCAATCCTTCAATTCCACTACAAACATTACAAAGTTATTTCAGGTTATGTTTTATGACAGTACCATAGCAAAGAAATTTTCATGCGGAGACCGCAAGACAGCATATGTGGCCGTTTTTGGGCTAGTTGAACATTTCAAAACTTTACTTGATATTTCTTTAAGTGGACCGTACTCATTGTCTTTTGATGAAAGTTTAAACAAGAAAGACCAATCCAAGCAAATGGATATCCATGTTCGGTTGAAATTGCATTTTTAGCTCGACTATTATATATGAAATATATATAGTGGAGCTATCCTACTCACCCCGGCGTCGGCGTTCTGTTCCGTTCTGTGCGGTTCCATGCCGTGCCGTAAGCGTGCAAATGTTAAAGTTTTTGTTCTACCCCAATTATTTTCATGTCACTTGACATATTGCTTTCATATTTTGCATACTTGTTTACCAACATGACCCCAACCTATAAACAAGAGCAGACAACTCTATCAAGCATTTTGTCATAATTATGGCCTCTTTTCCACTTAGAATATGCAGCAAATGTTAAAGTTTTCGTACTACCCCATTTATTTTCATTGTCCCTTGACATATTGCTTTCATATTTTTGCATACTTGTTTTACCAACATCACCCCAGCCTATAAACAAGAGCAGACAACTCTATCAAGCATTTTGTCATAATTATTGCCCCTTTTATACTTAGAATATGCATATTATTGATAAATCTATGTAAAGGTTTGCGTACTACCCCAAATATTTCCTATATCCTTTGACATATTGCTTTTATATTTTGCATACTTGTTTACCAACATGACCCCAACCTATAAACAAGAGCAGACCACTGTATCAAGCATTTTTAGCTCATCTATTTTTTGAAAAAAAATTATGAGCTATTGTCATCACCTTGGCGTCGGCGTCCGGTTAAGTTTTGCGTTTAGGTCCACTTTTCTCAGAAAGTATCAATGCTATTGCATTCAAACTTGGAACACTTACTTACTATCATGAGGGGACTGGGCAGGCAAAGTTAGATAACTCTGGCGTGCATTTTGACTGAATTATGTGCCCTTTTTATACTTAGAAAATTGAAAATTTTGGTTAAGTTTTGCGTTTAGGTCCACTTTTTTCAGAAAGTATCAATGCTATTGCATTCAAACTTGGTACACTTACTTACTATCATGAGGGGACTGGGCAGGCAAAGTTAGATAACTCTGGCGTGCATTTTGACAGAATTATGTGCCCTTTTTATACTTAGAAAATTGAAAAATTTGGTTTAGTTTTGTGTTAAGGTCCATTTTATTCCTTAAGTATCAAAGCTATTGCTTTCATACTTGCAACACTTACTAACTACCGTAAGGGGACTGTGCAGGCAAAGTTATGTAACTCTGACTGGCATTTGGACGGAATTATAGGCCCTTTATACTTAGAAAATTGAAAGTTTGGTTAAGTTTTGTGTTTTGGTCCACTTTACCCCTAAAGTATCATACATATTGCTTTCATACTTGGAACACTCACAAACTATCATAAGGGTACAGTAAAAGGACAAGTTGCATAACTCTGGATGTCATTTTTACGGAATTATGGCCCTTTTTTGACTTAGTAACTTTGAATATATGGTTAAATTTTGTGTTTCGATCCACTTTACTTCTTAAGTATCAAGGCTATTGCTTTCAAACTTCAAATACTTTCATGCTATCATGAGGTTACTGTACCTGGCAAGTTGAATTTTACCTTGACCTTTGAATGACCTTGACTCTCAAGGTCAAATTATTAAATTTCTCTAAAATTGCCATAACTTCTTTATTTATGATTTGATTTGATTGATACTTTGACAAAACTACTCTTACCTGACATACCACAATAGACTCCACCCAAACCATCGCCCGTGCCCCCCCCCCCCAACCCCCCCCCCCCCTATTTTTTTTTTTTTTTTTTTTTTTTAAGATCATCTCACAAATGACCACCACACCCTCACACTATACCCCCCCCCCTCCCCCCACCCCACCCCCCTCCCCAATTTTTTTTTAAACGGTTAAAAAACAAAACTATTTATTTTGATTATTTTATGTTTGAAATACCGTCTAACCATCGCACCCAAGAATCCCCCCCCCCCCCCACCCCCCCTCCCCCCACCCGAATCCCCCCCCCCCTATTTTTTTTTTTTTTTTTTTTTTAAGATCATCTCACAAATTACCACCACACCCTCACACTATACCCCCCCACCTCACCCCCCCCCCCAATTTTTTTTTATGAAACGGTTTAAAAAACACAGTCCAACCATCGCACCCAAGAATCCCCCCCCCACCCCCCCCCCCCCCCAATTTTTTTTTCCTTTTTTTCGCATTTTTGGAAGAAAATGTAATAAATGTCCACACCCCCACACAATGCACCGCTCTTCACTCCACCCCTCCCTCCTTTGTGATTGAAAATGAGAGTCCCTTCACCTTTAAAAAGAAAATAGATGAGCGGTCTGCACGCGCAAGGCGGTGCTCTTGTTACATAATTATGGCCCCTTTTACAATTAGATAATTGAACATTTTCCTTAAATTGCCATAACTTCTTTATTTATGATCACATTTTATTATTACTTTGAAAAAACAACACTTACCTGAATACCACAATGGATTCCACCCAAACAATACCCCACGCCCCTACCCAGAATCCCTTGCACCCACCCCAACCTCCCCCCCCTATTTTTATGTCCCCCACTATAGTAGTGGGGGACATATTGTTTTTGCCCTGTCTGTTGGTTGGTCTGTCTGTCTGTCTGTCTGTTTCCGCCAACTTTAACATTTGCAACAACTTTTGCAATATTGAAGATAGCAACTTGATATTTGGCATGAATATGTATCTCATGGAGCTGCACATTTTGAGTGGTGAAAGCTCAAGGTCAAGGTCATCCTTCAAGGTCAAAGGTCAAATATATGGGTCAAAATCGCTAATTTAATGTACGCTTTTGCAGTATTTCAATATTGAAGATAGCAACTTGATATTTGGCATGCATGTGTATCTCATGGAGCTGCACATTTTGAGTGGTGAAAGGTCAAGGTCAAGGTCATACTTCAAGGTCAGAGGTCAAAAATATGTTACCAAAATCGCTCATTTTATGAGTACTTTTGCAATATTGAAGATAGCAACTTGATATTTGGCATGCATGTGTATCTCATGGAGCTGCACATTTTGAGTGGTGAAAGGTCAAGGTCAAGGTCATTCTTCAAGGTCAGAGGTCAAATATATGTGGCCCAAATCGCTTATTTTATGAATACTTTTGCAATATTGAAGATAGCAACTTGATATTTGGCATGCATGTGTATCTCATGGAGCTGCACATTTTGAGTGGTGAAAGGTCAAGGTCAAGGTCATCCTTCAAGGTCAAATATATGGGTCAAAATTGCTCATGTAATGTCACTTCTGCAATATTGAAGCTAGCAATTTTATATTTGAAATGCATGTGTATCTCATGGAGCTGCACATTTTGAGTGGTGAAGGGTCAAGGTCATCCTACAAGGTCAAATGTAAGATAGGGGGACATTGTGTTTCACAAACGCATCTTTTTTTTTTTAAACATCATCTAAAAAAACACCCCACCCCACATTATACCCCCCTCTCACCCCCACCCCCCCCAACACCCCCCCATTTTTTTTTTAAACATCATCTTATAAATGACCACACCCCACATTATAACCCCCCTCTCACCCCCCCTACCCCCCCCCCCCCCCCCCCAACAATTTTTTTTCTCTTTTTTTATTTTTGAAAGATCGTCTAATAAATGACCACACACCCACATTATACCCCCTCTCAAACCCCCCCCCCCCCCCCCCCCAAACAAATTTTTTTTTTTCGTTTTTTTTTTTTTTGAAAGATCGTCTAATAAATTATTGAATATGAACAATTTCCCCATGATGGCTTACGTTATAATGTCAAGCACTCAAATAGTCGAGCCTGCTGTCCTCTGACAGCTCTTGTTTAAAAGAAACTAACCTACAGTTCTCACCCTTGAAAATGAAAATTTTGCCTTGAAAAGTCCTTGAAAAGTTCTTGAATTTAGGTTTGAGATTTCTGTTTGAACCATGGGAATTTTGTAATTATTCCTAGATTGGGATATTACCATTTAGATGTACTTTGTAAATAGGAGTGTAAATTGTAGTGGTCCTATGTTTGATTGCTGCAGGTGCTTGCTAGAGTGTGTGTCTCCACGCGGCCGGCCATCACCTTGACAGAGGCTCTCAACCAGGAGCAGTTGGAGCGCCTCATCATGCTGGCCGCCAACCTCGAGTTCAACCATGGCAACATCAGTTGGGGAGGGCCCTGGGCGGGACACGCCCTCACATGTCTGCTGCAGGACATACTGGAAGGTGGGTGCAAGGTAGAGGTTGCCATGGTGTAGTGGAAACAGCATCCGCCTAGCCACCTGGAAATCATAGGTTTGATTCCCACTGGGAGTGTTCTTTAGATCTCCCCCAAAGACATTAAGTACTAGTTCTTCCCACACAATGGACTGCATTTTTTCAATAAGCCCATTGCTTTCAATGCAAGTTAGCTCAAATAAATACGTTCAAACTAATGTGGGGGAAAATACTGGGGCAGTCACTAGCAGGGTGAGAATTTCCTGTTGAATGATTGTGGTTGAAGACACAATTGAGTGTGATACATGGGATTTTAAAAGTATTGTATTGATCTCATTAGCCATGACTTTATTAACCATTTACCACTAAATGTCGTAAACACACATTTTGATGCTTTTGTAGTCCCTTAGAAAATTTAGGTGTTTAAGTCTTCATTGCCTACCCTAAGATACTGATGAGAAGCAAACATTATAAAATCTAAATAGACTGTGAGTTACTTGCAGGCTGTTTTGCTTCATGCTGTTTGCATATATTCATTTTCACTTTTGGCCAGACATGCCTTCACCTGTCTACTGCAGGACAGCCTTGAAGGTGGGTCCAATAGGGAGGACAATGTTTGTGTATTCACTGGCAGGATGGGTATTTTCTGTTGTATGATTGAGGCTTAATAAATTAGTGTTTATTATTGTTTGTCCCTGGGCGGGACATTCCCTCACCTGTCCCCTGCAGGACATCCTTGAAAGTGTGTGCAATGAGGGCATGGGGACATTTCCATGTTGTCGCTAGTAGGATTGGATTTTTCTGTTGTTTGATTGAGGCTTAATCAACTATTGTGTGCAAAATGATATATTATAAAATCATTTATATTTGTTGACATGGAATTTAGTAGTTTAAAACAAATTACTGTCGACGTGGACACGTTCATTTGTGGATTTCTGATTGTAGAGAAAAGGAATATGCTTCCTGTCATTTTCTAATAGTCTACTGAATGTAATATTTAGTGTAACTGATTTTTATGTCCCCCACTATAGTAGTGGGGGACATATTGTTTTTGCCCTGTCTGTTGGTTGGTTGGTTGGTTGGTTGGTTGGTTGGTCTGTTGGTAGATTGGTCTGTTTGCGCCAACTTTAACATTTTGCAATAACTTTTGCTATATTGAATATAGCAACTTGATATTTGGCATGCATGTGTATCTCATGGAGCTGCACATTTTGAGTGGTGAAAGGTCAAGGTCATCCTTCAAGGTCAGAGGTCAAATATATGTGGCCAAAATCGCTCATTTTATGAATACTTTTGCAATATTGAAGATAGCAACTTGATATTTGGCATGCATGTGTATCTCATGGAGCTGCACATTTTAAGTGGTGAAAGGTCAAGGTCATCCTTCAAGGTCAGAGGTCAAATATATGTGGCCCAAATCGCTTATTTTATGAATACTTTTGCAATGTTGAAGATAGCAACTTGATATTTGGCATGCATGTGTATCTCATGGAGCTGCACATTTTGAGTGGTGAAAGGTCAAGGTCATTCTTCAAGGTCAGAGGTCAAATAGATGTGGCCCAAATCGCTTATTTTATGAATACTTTTGCAATATTGAAGATAGCAACTTGATATTTGGCATGCATGTGTATCTCATGGAGCTGCACATTTTGAGTGGTGAAAGGTCAAGGTCATCCTTCAAGGTCAAACGTCATATAGGGGGACATTGTGTTTCACAAACACATCTTGTTGTAAATTGTTCTAGAGTACATAATTTGTGAAATACATTAAGAGCACTTACACATTATTTTTTGCATTCAAAATATTTAATCGTTAAAATCATGGTAACTGCTCCTTTCTTAGTTATTTATTGTTTTAAAAAAGTCATCTCAATTTGGAGTTTTGTTTTGTTTTTCTAATTTTATTTTAATATCAATTAGACAAATGGAGCACTGAAAAATGTTAATTTTTAGCCGGATTTTTTTCGAAAAAATCTCGGCTTATAGATTGATGTTGTCGGGCGGGCGGGGGGCGGGCGGGCGGTGTGGCGGCGTGCTCGAAAATGTTAAAGTTCTTATTTCATGGTATAACTTTGGTATGCTTGGACCTAGAGTCTTCAAACTTGACATGAAGGTTGGCCAGGATTAACAGATGACCACTGGTCATTTCAAGGTCATTCATTTGAAGGTCAAGGTCACTGTGACCTTCAATATAAATAATGTTAAAGTTGTTATAACTTTGGTATGCTTGGACCTAGAGTCTTGAAACTTGACATGAAGGTTGGCCATAACTAGTTAGTAACCACTGGTCATTTCAAGGTCATTCATTTGAAGGTCAAGGTCACTGTGACCTTGAATGTAAAAATGTTAAAGTTCTTATTTCATGGTATAACTTTGGTATGCTTGGACCTAGAGTCTTCAAACTTTCCTAATTGTCAATTCAAGTTCATATTTGTGACCTTAAATGTTATTGTTGTTCATGTATATGCATGCATTCAAAACATAACACAAGGTTTGCTCATGCCTTGAAAAGTACTTACATTTCATTTTGACCTTTGAACAATATTTCAGTAATTTAAGTATTGCATTGACAAAAACACGAAAGGTACTTTCCTGTCATTTAAATCAAAAATCCGGCTTCAATGCGGTCATCTCCGACCGCGGAACTCTTGTTATATCATTTTTTTGCTTCTGAAAATTTACAAAATGTCAGTTATACTACTAAACATTCAGGAAACAACATAGGTTCTCTCATATTAACTGGAAAATCTGGTAAAAAACATTATTTTTACCATAAAGGTTGTTTTATATTTTGATTGTAATGTATGTCACCTAAATATACACAAAAACGGAAAACACGTAAACATGTTTAAAAATGTCAATTACATGACTACATTCAGTAGACATGATGCGTACTTGTTTGATCTTGGATCAATCAACCAACAAAATTAACAAAAATTAATGTTCCACGAATAATAATTATTTAACAGTATTTTAAATGTATTGTTCCCATAAGCCATATTATTGATGTCTTCACTTTTCTGCTTGTCTAAAATTGTTTGTCAAAGGATTTGAAGTGAAGTTCCTCAAGTTTATCGTTAACCTTTAAATAATTCCAGTAGGGTTTATCGTTAACCTTTAAATAATTCCAGTAGGGTGGTTAGAATACTTCCCTCCCAATAACTCACCTTTATTTTGTACCTGCCAGGTGAGCGGATCTATCCCGGCAGTACTCAGTATGAGGGTGTGACAGATGACGAGATATCCAGTCAGGTGACAGACGATACCCTGCAGTTCTCCATGGATCTCGGTCCCTTGGACTCCACAGTGGACTACAGCACTGGCTCAGGTAGGAACTCTACTTTTAAAACCAGTGATTTTCTTCATTTGAACCTTGCTGTAAGAAAATGGGGCTTATGTATGTGCATAGTCTGCACAGGCATGGATATATAGGATCTGGCACGAGATGTCATATCATACATATGTACCATATTTATGAAACGAGTTCAGGAATTTTGTTAGTAAGCAAGCCTTTGGCAAGCTTACTAACGAATTTTCAGGACAAGTTTAATAAAATATGGTATGAAATGACGAGTGTCAGAACTTTTTTATCACATGCTTTTAAATGAGCAAATTTAATAAATATTTACTCAAACATAATTATAAATCCTGAATGTTGTTTACATTTCGTGACGTCATTTGAAGTTGCATCGTCATTTCAGCAAAATAACAAAATGCAATTGATCAATGGAATGAAAATTAGCCAATGAAAACGCTTAAAAAGTATATTACACATGTGTTAGATAAAAATATTCGTAATGGTTATATTACATGGGAAACAGGGTAAAGCATGTGATAAAACACTTTCTGTCTAAACTTGATTTTTGTTAGATGTGACTCTTTAAACAAATAATACCATAAAATTGGAAAGTGTCAACCATGACTAGCCTGTGGTCCGTTCAGAGTGCCCATTCTCAATTCAAATATTGTTAAGTTTTCTCCAAGTTAGAATGAAGCTATTCCAAAATAAAATTTTACAAACTGTTGAGTTGAATACAAGTTGTGAATAAAGAGACAAATTATTTGTTTATTTATAATAATCTTCACAAACTTATCTAGATTCAGACAGACCTGTCTAAATCTAGTTATCAGTTGCATTTTTAACCAGGTTTTCCGAAGGAAAAAACTGGTTATTAGATTGGCGAATGCGGGCGGGCAGGCTGGCTGGCTGGCTGGCGGGCTGGCGGAATAAGCTTGTCCGGGCCATAACTATGTCGTTCATTGTCAGATTTTAAAATCATTTGGCACATTTGTTCACCATCATTGGACGGTGTGTCGCGCGAAATAATTACGTCGATATCTCCAAGGTCAAGGTCACACTTTGAGTTCAAAGGTCAAAAATGGCCATAAATGAGCTTGTCCGAGCCATAACTATGTCGTTCATCGTCAGATTTTAAAATCATTTGGCACATTTGTTCACCATCATTATACGGTGTGTCGCGCGAAATAATTACGTCGATATCTCCAAGGTCAAGGTCACACTTTGAGTTCAAAGGTCAAAAATGGCCATAAATGAGCTTGTCCTGGCCATAACTATGTCATTCATTGTGAGATTTTAAAATCATTTGGCACATTTGTTCACCATCATGGGACGGTGTGTCCCACGAAAGAATCACGTCAATATCTCCAATGTCAAGGTCGCCACGACTAAAAATAGATTTAAAAAAAAAAAAACTTACAAAGGGGGTTAATTTTTTTTGGTCATTTCAAAAGTTCAGTTTGAGTTTTCTCCCTTTATCAGATTTTTTTTTCACAATGAAAACCTGGTTTTGTGACAATTTTGTCCCTTGTTTTTTCCTTAGTCAAGTAATCCTCAATTGTTTCCTAAATTTTCAACACAAAATTGCCCATTTGAATTGTACTTCCAAAAGCAGTGAAATGTCTGGATCCGATTTGATGGCTAGACTTGTTATTATTAACTGCAGAATCAATCTTAGTCATTTTAAAGAAAATATGTGTTTCTGCTTTCTATTGGTTATACAATTGTCATTTTAGTTAGAAAATGCACAGTTTTCCATCTTTATCAAAAAATCTTGAGTCTGATCTTTGAATTATTTCCTCAAGTGAATCTCAAACCCTAAAATCAGGTTCAATTAAATTTGTGAACATCGGGCCTGGGCCTTTGGCTGTGTATAAACCGAATATTAGTTTTATGCCAAGTAAAGGATATGTTTTATTTTTAGCTAATGACAGTTTGTCAGCATCAACAATTGATCCACCAACTATATCGGATATACAAGACACATCTGGGAACCTCATAGGTATTTACAGACTACTTTTAATTTTTAAAATACATAATTATGTTAAATGTGTAAAAGCTTTTCTTTGATTTATAGAGAAATATCAGTGATTAAAAAAATCATTTACTATCTCAAACAGTGATTAAAAAAAATCATTTACTATCTCAAACAGTGAAAAATAACATGGATAATGTCTATAATTTTTCACTGTTTCCCTGTCAAATGATGTCATGTTTTAATATCATAAATACGTTACCTGTTATCTCTAGCTTACCCCTTTCCTTTCCAAGGGAGTTATTTCATCCGGAAAATATTCAAGCGCTGGGAATCGTCCACCTCTATAAGAATCCAAATCAGGTTAAACATAGTACAATGCAACCTAACAGGAAATCAAGAACCACAACTCATCTTTCCTTTCCGGATAAAACCATGTGCACGCCTATTTTAGGCTCAGGACTTATGTGTTCTTTTAACTATGTTTTTGGCGGAGTTTAAAAGGATAAAGTTTATTTATCTTTTATTTGTATCATTCGGTTTATATTTCTATACTTTTTGTTGCAGTAATTGTCATATTTCTGCTTTTGCTGGGTTTCTTTGTTTGCATCGTTGCTCATGTACATGACGTCATGAGCACGTGAACCACGAGGAATTCGTGCCTATTCCCCAATAAGTAATTGAGGTCAATTGGACAGCGTTCTTTGTGTTTACATTTTGTGGTTTAACTTTTTATTTGAATTTATAATCATTAATTTGTCTTTTGTAGGTTCTTTCTGTTTCTTTTATTTCAGAATGAACTTACAGGATAGAGGTTCTTGTGGTCATATCAAAGCAAGGTGGGATTCCCACGATACTTGCTTGGCATGTACCGGTTGCACATTTAATAACAAATGTGCGGTTTGCGATTTGTGGGCTTACGACGTATGGACAAAAGCAGGTCGCCGGAGGACGTCGATCAGCCGCAAACGCAACGAACCTCCATCCGACGTTGATTACCAGGTGACTCCACTGGTCAAGGATGACCAGCGGTTTTGTCAGTCACTGGGTACCGGGCAAGATGGTGTTGTTGTCAGTCGATCGTCATCAGATCTTATGACTCACACCATGCATACCGGCGACATTGATCATGGAACGACTGGATCAATGTCAGACCACATGGCAGCCGCCATTCTACGGTCTTTGTCCGGTGACGTAACCGGTTATAATATGACCGGCCGGTCACCGGTCCGGTCCGGTCACCGGTCCGGTCCGGTCACCGGTCCGGTTATTGATCACCGGTCCGGTCACCGGTCCGGTCACCGGTCACCAGTCATCAGTTGGGCCTGCCACTGATAACACCAATCGCCGGTCAAGAAGAACTCGGTCTTCATCATCGGCGTATTCTTCTACATCCGATTCGTCGTCGAATACATCGTCTTCATCAAGGAGTGGACATCGGACACGCTCTTCTTCGTCGAGCAGTTATCGTCGTCGCGGCGCTCATAAGCGATCACGTCGTCACTCACGGAGACGGTATTCCAAAAAATCTCGATCTCATCGCAGCCGATCCACATCTCGACAGCGCAGCCGATCCAGATCTCGACATTGCAGGAAACGAGGACGTCGGCAACGTTCACGTAGACAGCATCGGACTTACCATACGTATAGTCGTTCACCATCGTGTTCCGTTATGGAATCGCATGTTTCCATGCCAAATGTGTCGGTTCCAACGTTGACTGCCACACGTATTGCATCTTCAGGAGCTCATCTCACTACTACGGCGTCAGTGTCAACACCACAGGTATCATCTACAGTATCTAGTCGTGTACCCCCTACAGCTACCCTGTCGAATCCTGATACACTATGGATACAGAATTCGGCGGGACATTTTGTACCGGTCAATGCTGATAATTTACCTTCTTCCGGTTTACATTATCAGTTTACTGACGTCGGGGATGATCATTCGCTGTTACCAGACAATTACAATCCGGTACAAGATATTCTCACTTCTGTTCCTGCTGATTCTATACAAACCGCTGGTATTGTAGAGAGTGAGGCTGATTCAGATGCAGAATCTAATGTTGAGACGGATCAATATTTAGCTCCGATTGGTCAGATCTATGAACTGATGTTTCGTACTCTTGGTGAAGATTACTGTCCAAGACCTGCTGAACTGTCTTCAAATGCGACGATTTCTGTGACAGAACAACTTTTTCGTACATTTGATCCCAACAGGGTTATTAAGTCGACGGCTCGTCCTGACCCACGACTTCCCATTGGTTCTACTGTTCTATCTGTTCTTCAATCATTGGAATCAGCTAATAAGACTATTCCAAAACGAGGAGAAACATGGAAAATTCCTAAGGAACTAGCTAATCCAAAACACCAGGAAGGTAGTAAAAGTTACAAACCTCCTGTACCACATGCAACATCTGGGTTGGATTTTTTCAAAACTTCCGGTTCCAGATCCGGACATTAGCAAGCTATCTCTTGTAATGCCAAGTGGTTCCAATTCAGTTTCTGTTCCGTTTTCAATGTTGGAAACTTGGGAAATGAGGGAACGTAGATCATTAGGTTTGACTAACCAAATTGACTTCATGCTAGCGACAATTTTACAAATGGTGTGTGATTGGTCGGAATCTGTTCCGGAGGAACTCCGTGATTTGTTAATTCATCTCTCACGGACCACACTGGCCTTATCTCACACTTCTGCTTCTTCAATGTCCGAGATGCTAAGGATTCGTAGAGATCTTATCCTTACTTCTTTACCTAAAGATTTTCTGTTGGAACCTGGTATGAACTCGCTCACAACAGCTCCTCTCACATCAGGGTTTCTTTTTGGTGGAAGGATACAAGAAGCAATCACAGCTGACAAGGATGACCAACTTCATGCTTCTTTAGCTAGAAACAACTCTGGACAACGCCAAGGGGTCTTTAAGCATCCTGCTTCTAGGCCACCAGCAGTTCCAGCATTCAAGACGGCTAAGAGAAATAACCTTTTCTCTAAAAAGCCTTCTTTTAATCCACGGTCAGGTCCTAATAGGCAGTCTTCCTATAACAGACCTTCTTTGTCACACAAGTCTTCAAATAAAGATTCTGGGAAAAAGGGCAAACCCAAGCCGGGACAGAGGAATTTCAAACCTTCTACCGGCAGGGGCGCACCTCCTGCTTATCAGCCCTAGGTCCCTTCCCTTTCTACCGCCACAACCTCCGATGCCGGAAATACCAGTCGGGGCCAGACTTTTCCACTTCTCAAATCGATGGCTTCAAATTACTTCAGACGCATGGGTTCATTCTCTTGTGACAAAAGGCCTGACTTTTCAATTCGAAAAAAGGTCTCCACTTTCTCGCGTCCCTATAGAGCTGTATCTCGGCATCCACATATTCCAGAGTCCATTCTCGGGCTCTTGGAAAAACAGGCGGTAGAAAGGGTTCAAGATCCTTATTCTCCAGGATTTTACAGTCGTCTTTTTCTTGTTCAAAAGAAAAATGGTTCCTGGAGACCAGTAATAGATTTAAAAGTGTTCAACATGTATCTCCTCAAACCAACTTTCAAAATGGAGACTCCTTCTTTCATACGGGAATCCATCAAACCCCTGCACTGGGGGATGTCTTTGGATCTGGAAGATGCTTACTTCCATGTTCCTATACATCCCAACTACCGAAAGTACTTGCGATTCGCCTTTCAAGGCCAAGTCTACCAGTTCCGGTCTATGCCTTTCGGGTTGGCGACAGCCCCACGAGTTTTTACCAAACTAATGTCGGCAGTCGGATTACACCTCAGAGTTCACGGGATTATTCTTCTTCAGTATTTCGACGACTGGCTCTTACACCAGCTCGATCGTCAATTGCTTCTGTACAACCTAGAATTCTCTTGGAAGGAGCTCCTCTCGTTAGGGCTCCTTCTCAATGCAGACAAATCAGACCTCATTCCTTCACAGGACTTTACGTTTGTGGGAATGAATTTCTTGACCCACATCTATCAGGTCAGAGTGTCTATTCAACGTATATCAGACCTTCTGATGAAGGTCAACTGGGTTTTGTCCCAATCTCATATAACAGCTCAAGAATTCCTCTCTCTCAACGGTATCCTGAGCTCAGTAGCAGACTTTGTGCAGTTGGGACGTCTCTTCCTACGTCCTCTTCAGCACTATCTCTCAGCTTGTTGGAAATGGTCTCCAGGCAATCTATTAACACAGATTCCAATCCTTCCCTCCTTAAGGTCTCATCTTCAGTGGTGGCTAGACGAGGAGACTCTGTTGGCAGGAGTACCCCTTCTTCCCCCGCAACCGTCATTATATCTAATAACGGATGCGAGCAAGGAAGGGTGGGGTGGTCACCTGGAACCTCTCAGTCTGATAATTTCAGGGTTGTGGTCTCATCAGGAATCTCACCTTCATATCAACAATCTAGAAATGCGAGCAGTATTTCTAGCTGTATCTCATTTCCAATCACATCTTCGAGACTCTTGTGTGATGGTGTCAACAGACAACACATCTGTGGTGGCTTACATCCAGGCACAGGGGGGAACACATTCTCAATCCCTGTATCTGGAAACCAGAAAATTACTTGTTCTTTGCAAAACACTCAACATTCATCTGCTGGCAAAATATATACCAGGTCGCCTCAACGCCCTGGCGGATGGTTTGTCTCGCAAACACCAGTTACTTGCATCGGAGAGTGACCAACCAGATCTTTTTCAAGTTCGGTTATCCCCTGGTCGATCTATTTGCAACCAGACACAATCACAGACTTCCTCTGTATGTGAGTCCAGTTTACGATCCAGCAGCGTGGGCAATCGACGCACTTTCGTTCGCATGGGACCAACTGGACGCTTACGCCTATCCCCCACCCATTCTAATTCCCCAAATATTGGGGAAAATCAGGAGCATCAATTCCTAACATGGAAGACCGTTTTCCTTCTTACTATGGCTTCAGCCAAACGGAGAAGTGAAATTCATGCTCTTTCTATCGAGGATAGTCATCTTTGTTTTGACTCTTCTGATGGTTCTGTTACATTGTTGTGTCAGTCAGGATTCCTTGCTTAAAATCAACTCCCCTCTATGGCTTCCAAACCCTTCAAAGTTCCAAGTCTATCTAGAACTTGTGGACATGAAGATGATGATAGACTCCTTGGCCCGGTCAGGGCTTTGAAGTTCTACCTTAAAAAGGTAAAGTCTATTCGAGGTTCTCGCAAGAGACTTTTCATTCCATTAAAAGGGGGGGGCGATGTGTCTGCGGCTTCTATTTCTCGTTGGATAGCCTCGACTATAAGGAAAGCTTATTCTTCTCTTTCATCGAGGGATTTATCCCTGTTTAAGATAAGACCGCATGAATTAAGAGCTCTTTCGGCTTCGTGGGCTTATATTAATCAGACCCCACTATCTGAAGTGCTTCAAGCTGCTTTCTGGAGGAATCCGACCACCTTCTCCTCTTTTTATCTTCGTTCTCTTGAGTGCCAAAAAGACAATTTGTATAAGTTGGGTCCTCTTGTAGTGGCTCAAACTGTAGTTTCTTCTATGGCGTAAGTACACTGGTGCCATCCGAGAATTAAGTACTATACTGTACTAACAAAGATTATAAGAGGACTTGATTCTACTATCTCTGGCTGTAAACCCTCTATATGGGTTTTGCTGTGATGGGAAAAAATATGCGAACCTTCCCGCCGCAGCTGCAAAATCAGCTAGAGATAACAGGTAACGTATTTATGATATTAAAACAAATTTTCTTAAGTAAAATTCATTTTAATTATTAAATACTTACCTGTTATCGGTAAGTCCCACCTTCCACCCCGCTCATCGCCTTTTTATGTTTGCGTAAAGGAAAGATGAGTTGTGGTTCTTGATTTCCTGTTAGGTTGCATTGTACTATGTTTAACCTGATTTGGATTCTTATAGAGGTGGACGATTCCCAGCGCTTGAATATTTTCCAGATGAAATAACTCCCTTGGAAAGGAAAGGGGTAAGCTAGAGATAACAGGTAAGTATTTAATAATTAAAATGAATTTTACTTAAGAAAATTTGTTTTTGACGCCATGAAGTTATTATTTCAACTAAATTCTCCAATTTAGCACTGTTAAAATGTAAATTAATGGTGACAAAGAATATAATCAAAAGAAAATTGTTTGGTGTGTTTCAGATTTTATTAGACTGTGGTCATACAAATGAAATATTTTCACATATTGCTGCTCCACTTGTTAAAATAATTTATCTGATCATGCGCGAATTAAAATTGATAATTACTAAAACCAACTTAACTTTCTGTATTTTATCACACACAAATTCAGACCTCAAGTTCAACTTATTCTAAGTAGGGATTGAACATGCGATGTTTCTATAGCAAAGCAGCAACGCTATCTCTCACACCACAGAGACTATCGATAAACCCTTACATTTCTGAATATCAATTAAAACAAAGATATAATGTCTATAAGTGATGAACATTATTTCTATTGAGGAGATATTCTCAAGAATACTTCCACTTCAGATTTATCCATGAGTGAAAGTAAGGATGACAGCAGTGTTGCCCTAGATAAGGACCCTTCAATGGCCGACATGTTCTTGCCCAAAGAGGACTCTGACGACGGGTTTTCAAACAATGATTTCTCCTCATACATCTTGCCCATGCCGCCGTTTTCAAAGACTATCCTTAAGTAAGTTTGTTATTTCATTGAATGTTGAAGTTGAACCCTCTCCTGCTCAGGTACTCATTATGAGTTTGTATTCCCTTGGTAAATCAAATTAAATTAAAGACCTCTTGCAAGATCCCAGTTTTGAAGGATTCATTTCAAACCATAAGATACTGATGAGCAGCAGACAGCATCAAACCAGAACAGCCTGCGAGTTACATGCAGGCTGTTCTGGTTTGATGCTGTTTGCAAATAGCCATGTATATAGCCTTTTTAATTTGCTTCTCAGCAGAACAGGGTTAAATGTTGGCATCAATAAAAGATGTAATTCTATGTTGCTCTATTTTGGTGATCCCACATTTTTGAGATTGATTGAATTTGGAAATAGGATTTGGTGTGGATACATTTGAAAGCACAATGCTGATAATATTGAATAGTCACCCAAAAATTAAATTCCTAGTTAAAAGAAGCAACTTGTTGAAAGCACTTGTCCAAGCTTAAAAAGCTACTTATTCTGTATCCAAGTGTTTTATTTGTAGTCCTTTGCATATTTTAAGTTTTCAAACAGCTGAGTTAGGCCTAATTTAGTTTTAAAATCTTAAAACCGAAAAATAGTTACTAAAAAGGCAGTCTAAGAGACAGATATATCCACCACCATGATTTGCTTGACCTTGAAGCGATGACTAAGTTTCAATTGCAATAAAAGATGTAGAATGAACACAAAAATTTGTGCTCAAACATTTTACCTTAAAGTACAACCTTGACATTGTATGTATTATTTTCCAAACACTTCATTGGCATGCAGAGGAAAAATAAGCCCTGTTTCAGCCATTTATATAAACAACCACTTTAAAATGGAAACACAATTATGTGATGAGCAGTGCACATGCCTTTTAATGCCCCCGGATCGAAAGATCGGGGGTATATTGTTTTGGGCCTGTCTGTCCGTCAGTCAGTCATTGTATGTGTGTGTCACAAAACTTAAACCTTGGTTAAACTTGTATAACTTTTGCAATATTGAAGATAGCAACTTCATATTTGGCATGCATGTGTATCTCATGGAGCTGCACATTTTGAGTGGTGAAAAATAAAGGTCAAGGTCATCCTTCAAGGTCAAAGGTCAAATATCATTGTTTTTAATGCCCCCGGATCGAGAGATCGGGGGTATATTGTTTTTGGCCTGTCTGTCTGTCAGTCAGTCATTGTATGTGTGTGTCGCAAAACTTTAACCTTGGTTAAACTTAAATAACTTTTGCAATATTGAAGATAGTAACTTCATATTTGGCATGCATGTGTATCTCATGGAGCTGCGCATTTTGAGTGGTGAAAAGTCAAGGTCAAGGTCATCCTTCAAGGTCAAAGGTCAAATATCATTGTATTTTTAGTTCCTTAAACTTTAACCTTCGTTAAAGTTTGGGCATAACTTTTTGAATATTGAAGATAGCAACTTGATATTTGGCATGCATGTGTATCTCATGGAGGTGCACATTTTTGAGTGGCTTAAGGTCAAGGTCATTGTTCAAGGTCAAAGGTCAAATTTATGGCTTCAAAGCGGCGCAATAGGGGGGATTGTGTTTCTGACAAACACATCTCTTGTTTCAAATCTCTTGTAGGAAAGCAAAGGAGAAAATCATAGTTGCTTAGCAATGTACATGTTACTTTCCAAAAAAGCACTTCTAGACCATCAAACGAAAGTTTGAAAGTCCTCAAAAACCGTAGTTGATAAGAAATGCACATGTAACATTCCAAAAAATCACTTTTAAGCAAGGGAAGGAGAGTTTTGAAGGCCTAAATGATGAGGTTAAAATTTACATGTTCTTTCCAAATGATCACTTCTAGGCAAGCAAAGGAGAGTTTGAAAGGCCTCAAGGATGAGGTTGAACATCTGAAGAATCTTGGCAAGGCTCCCCTGGCGGACACCAAGCCAGCGGAGGGGTCAGGCATAGTATCTTCTGCCAGTCAGCAGACATTGGGCCTCTCCACTGCACTAGATGCAAGGTAGTGTGTAGTGGGTAGATCCCGCTCTGGGAAAAATAGGGCTTATCACATGCGCTTAAATCGTTTTCCCAGATTAGCCTGTGCAGTCCGGGGCAATCAGGGGCAGCTATTTCTGCTATTGTGGTATTTTCTGTTTAAAGGAAGTATATTTTGAAAGAAAATTTTGTTGAGGCGTAAAGTGTTTTCCCTGATTAGCTGATGCGATGGTTAAATGTTAATTCATCAATAAAGTAGGATTGTGTTTTTGTGTAGGTGTCAAACCATATGGGATTTTTACCAAATTGTTTGATATGCATGCATCAGAACAAACAGATAATTTTTTTAATATGACAACGAGAAATTCCACAGCCATTTGCATGTATATTAATGGTGGTAAAAAATGTATTGAATCTTGTGGAATTTTTAGCTCATCTATTTAAAAAAAATAAATTATGAGCTATTGTCATCACCTTGGCGTCGGCGTTGGCGTCGGCGTCCGGTTAAGTTTTGCGTTTAGGTCCACTTTTCTCATAAAATATCAATGCTATTGCGTTCAAAATTGGTACACTTACTTACTATCATGAGGGGACTGGGCAGGCAAAGTTAGATAACTCTGGCTTGCATTTTGACAGAATTATGTGCCCTTTTTATACTTAGTTTTGTGTTTAGGTCCATTTTATTCCTTAAGTATCAAAGCTATTGCTTTCATACTTGCAACACTTACTAACTATCATAAGGGTACTATGCAGGCAAAGTTATGTAACTCTGACTGGCATTTTGACAGAATTATGTGCCCTTTTTATACTTAGAAAATTGAAAATTTGGTTAAGTTTTGTGTTTAGGTCCACTTTTTTCCTAAAGTATTAAAGCTATTGCTTTCATATTTACAACACTTACTAACTATCGTAAGGGGAATGTGCAGGCAAAGTTATGTAACTCTGACTGGCATTTTGACGGAATTATGTGCCCTTTATACTTGAAAATTTGGTTAAGTTTTGTGTTTTGGTCCACTTTACCCCTAAAGTATCATAGATATTGCTTTCATACTTGGAACACTCGCAAACTATCATAAGGGGACATTAAAGGACAAGTTGCATAACTCTGGTTGTCATTTTTACGGAATTATGGCCCTTTTTTGACTTAGTAACTTTGAATATATGGTTACATTTTGTGTTTAGATCCACTTTACTTCTAAAGTATCAAGGCTATTGCTTTTAAATTTCAAATACTTTCATGCTATCATGAGGATACTGTACCTGGCAAGTTGAATTTTACCTTGACCTTTGAATGACCTTGACTCTTAAGGTCAAATTATTAAATTTTGCTAAAATTGCAATAACTTCTTTATTTATGATTCGCTTTATTTATGATTCGATTAGAGTGATACTTTGACAAAACAACTCTTACCTGATACCACAATAGACTCCACCCAACCCCCCCCCCCCCCCCCCCGAATCGCCCCTCAATCCCCCCCCCATTATTATTTTTTTTAAATATATAAGAATATCTAATAAATGACCACCACACCCTCATACTACACCCCCCCACCCCCAAAAAATAATTTTAATGCCCCTGGTAGGGTGGCATATAGCAGTTGAACTGTCCGTCAGTATGTCAGTCAGTCTGTCTGTCCGTCCGAAAAAAACTTTGACATTGCCCATAACTTTTTCACTTTTGAAGATAGCAACTTGATATTTGGCATGCATGTGTATCTCATGGAGCTGCACATTTTGAGTGGTGAAAGGTCAAGGTCATCCTTCAAGGTCAAATGTCAAATTTATGGTGTCTGTCCCTCTAAAAACTTTAACATTGGCCATAACTTTTTCAATATTGAAGATAGCAACTTGATATTTGGCATGCATGTGCATCTCATGGAGCTGAACATTTTGAGTGGTGAAAGGTGAAGGTCATCCTTCAAGGCCAAATGTCAAATATATGGCGTCTTTCCGTCCGAAAACTTTAACATTGGCCATAACTTTTTTAATATTGAAGATAGCAACTTGATATTTAGCATGCATGTGTATCTCATGAAGCTGCACATTTTGAGTGGTGAAAGTTCAAGGTCAAGGTCATCCTTCAAGGTCAAATTTTTTGTTTTTAAATGTCAAAGCGGTGTTCTCATGAAGCTGTCAAACCATCCCACTCAAGAATCCCCCCCCCCCCCCCTAAAAAAAGATTTTTTTTAGCCGGATTTTTTTCGAAAAAATCTCGGCTTATAGATTGATGTTGTCGGGCGGGCGGGGGGGGCGGGCGGGCGGGCGGTGTGGCGGCGTGCTCGAAAATGTTAAAGTTCTTATTTCATGGTATAACTTTGGTATGCTTGGACCTAGAGTCTTCAAACTTGACATGAAGGTTGGCCAGGATTAACAGATGACCACTGGTCATTTCAAGGTCATTCATTTGAAGGTCAAGGTCACTGTGACCTTCAATATAAAAAATGTTAAAGTTGTTATAACTTTGGTATGCTTGGACCTAGAGTCTTGAAACTTGACATGAAGGTTGGCCATAACTAGTTAGTAACCACTGGTCATTTCAAGGTCATTCATTTGAAGGTCAAGGTCACTGTGACCTTGAATGTAAAAATGTTAAAGTTCTTATTTCATGGTATAACTTTGGTATGCTTGGACCTAGAGTCTTCAAACTTGACATGAAGGTTGGCCAGGATTAACAGATGACCACTGGTCATTTCAAGGTCATTCATTTGAAGGTGAAGGTCACTGTGACCTTCAATATAAAAATGTTAAAGTTGTTATAACTTTGGTATGCTTGGACCTAGAGTCTTGAAACTTGACATGAAGGTTGGCCAGAACTAGTAAGTAACCACTGGACATTTCAAGGTCATTCATTTGAAGGTCAAGGTCACTGTGACCTTGAATGTAAAAATGTTAAAGTTGTTATAACTTTGGTATGCTTGGACCTAGAGTCTTGAAACTTGACATGAAGGTTGGCCAGAACTAGTAAGTAACCACTGGACATTTCAAGGTCATTCATTTGAAGGTCAAGGTCACTGTGACCTTGAATGTAAAAATGTTAAAGTTCTTATTTCATGTTATAACTTTGGTATGCTTGTACCTAGAGTCTTCAAACTTGAAATAAAGATTGGCCAGTACTAGAAGATGACCACTGGTCATTTCAATGTCATTCATTTGAAGGTCAAGGTCACTGTGACCTTAAATGTTAAAATGTTAAAATTGTTATAACTTTGGTATGCTTGGACATAGAGTCTTCAAACTTGACATGAAGGTTTGCAAGCACACTTAGATGACCACTGGTACTTACATTTCATTTTGACCTTTGAACAATATTTCAGTAATTTAAGTATTGCATTGACAAAAACACGAAAGGTACTTTCCTGTCATTTAAATCAAAAATCCGGCTTCAATGCGGTCATCTCCGACCGCGGAACTCTTGTTTGCATTTTTTTTGCATTTTTGGAAGATAATGTAATAAATGACCACACCTTCACACTATACACCCCTCTCCACTCCACCCCTCCCTCATTTGTGATTGAAATTGAGATAGGTCCCTACACCTTTAAAAAGAAAAAAAGATGAGCGGTCTGCACCTGCAAGGCACTTCTCTTGTTTAACTGTGTCATTATCATGCACAAATCTTAATATGTTGCTTGTATGGATTTTATCTGGTAAAAAATGTTACAAATCATGTTTTTTTTAAATTCTTGCAAAGCTTTGCTTACTTTGTGCTGACATTTCAATTTTTGTAAAGCTTTGCTGACTTTGTGCTGACATTTAAATTCTTGTAAAGCTTTGCTGATTTTGCGCTGACATTTTAATTCTTGTAAAGCTTTGCTGACTTCGCTCTGACATTTTAATACTTGTAAAGCTTTGCTCACTTCGCGCTGACATTTTAATTCTTGTAAAGCTTTGCTTACTTTGTGCTGACATTTCAATTCTTGTAAAGCTTTGCTTACTTTGTGCTGACATTTCAATTTTTGTAAATCTTTGCTGACTTTGTGCTGACATTTCAATTCTTGTAAAGCTTTGCTGTCTTTGTGCTGACATTTTAATTCTTGTAAAGCTTTGCTGACTTTGCCCTGACTTTTCAATTATTGTAAAGCTTTGCTGACTTTGCGCTGACATTTTGATTTGTGTAAAGCTTTGCTGTCTTTGTGCTGACATTTCAATTATTGTAAAGCTTTGCTGACTGCGCTGACATTTTGATTCGTGTAAAGCTTTGCTGTCTTTGTGCTGACATTTCAATTATTGTAAAGCTTTGCTGACTTTGCCCTGACTTTTCAATTATTGTAAAGCTTTGCTGACTTTGCCCTGACTTTTCAATTCAATTCTTGTAAAGCTTTGCTTACTTTGAGCTGACATTTTGATTCGTGTAAAGCTTTGCTGACATTTTGCTGACATTTCAATTCTTGTAAAGCTTTGCAGACTTTGTGCTGACATTTCAATTCTTGTTAAGCTTTGCTGACTTTACCCTGACATTTGTTTGCCATATTTAGACTGGAGCTGGGCCTGGAGACCCACAGTGAGCTGCACCTGCGTCAGATGCTGTTCCAGCAGACAGACACCCTCCAGGGGGCGTTCTACTCCCCCCTGCCCCTCTCCCCGGCCAGGGCCAGCAATGGGGACCAATCAAGGGCCTCGCCCACCGAGAGAGACCCCAGGGAATCTAGCAATGGAATTACTCAGGTACAGCCACTATCTTGTTCTACTTTCTTTTATACCTTTCCCACTAAAATAGGCTCTTTGACTTATTTGTAGTTATTTAGAAAATCTAATTATGTTTAAAACCTTTCTTACTAGATTCAAATTTTGAAAACACATTTTCAATCACAAAGGAACTGATAAGCAGCAAACAGTATATATCCTGAAAAGACTATGAGTTTCTTGCCAGCTGTTTATATGGTTTAATGCTTGTTGCATATAGCCATTTTCGCTTTTCCTCTTAGCTGGAAATAGTTACAGAGGGATATTTGTTTTAATTGAACTTGATCTTAGAAAAAACACAAGTTTGCCACAGGTAAAGAATCCTGATTCCTCTTATAATGTAAATAACAAATTGAATGCAAATTTATATGTTGTCAAGGACCTCATTGAGACAGATGTACCTGCTAAAAGGCCCGCGACACTTAATGGTATTGCCACAGCTTTTAAACAGCGTCCTAAAATACTGTCAGACAATTTGTTAAGGCCACTAAATGTGAATAAAATAAGGTATTATGTTGCACTTGCACAGTGTCAGCATAGAGTATTTAACATATCCTGCCTGATCGCGTTTTTACAAGTCTCAACAGTGCATAAGAAGTTATTACCATCATTATTAAATGTTGTGATTTATATTCTAGAACATGCAGCATTTACATTTGCAGCACACCTCCAATGAGATGCTCAGTGAAGCCTACAACAACCTGTTCACTCAACTGGCCCAACAGCGGGTCAACCTCGACTCCCTGTTACAGCTGTGGCTGACCCTGAACGAGGAGTACCCAGTCGACGCCTCCGAAAACCAGCCGCAGTTCGATCCCACGCGTATTCCCACCATACCTCTTAGCGTTGCCTCAATAACCAGTCTGCTAGCCTGCGTTTCCAGCATGCCCTCCCTTCCCGTGCGAACGTGGGTGCTGGTGTTTCAGAGTTTAACTCTTTTGGCGAATTTGAAGATCAGCAATGATGATCAGAGGTCTGTGGTGGTGGCGATGTTGGCAGACGAGAACCTGGTCTCCATCATTACAAGTTTTCTCTCGGGAAATTCGCTGAACCCTCAGACGTCGGCTTATGAATCTAATAATCAGGTGGGTAATTATGCCCCGCAATAGGCGGAGGGATATTGTTTTGGCGTTGTCCGTCTGTCTTTCCGTCCGTCCGGAACTTTTGTGTCCGGAGCCATATCTTGAAAGTGCTTTGGCGGATTTCATTGAAACTTGGTATAAGTATATATATGGATAAGAGGATGATGCACGCCAAATGGCATTTTAAACAATCTGTTAATTACGGAGTTATGGCCCTTTGTATCTTGAAAAAATGCTTTTTTGAGTGTCAAATATAACACTTTTGTGTCCAGAAGCATATTGGCGGGGGATATCAATTCAACGAATTTGCTTGTTAATTGTTGATATTAACAATATTTGCGGAAATTCTCATGGAGTCCCATGCATTTAAGTAATATTGTAAAAATGTGTGCCATAAACAAATTATCAGGTATATTTTAAGAAATTATATATATTTTGTTGTCGAGTATAGTTTTTACTTGATTCAGATCATGTTCTTAAAGTTAACAGATCTGTTAATATGAAGATTTTTTTTAAAACCAAATAAGGGTAGTTGTACTTGAGTTGTTTCTTATATTGTACCCCTGTTCAGCGTCATTCTGAGAAAAATTGGGCTTAATTTATGTACGTAGTGTCATTCCTGCTTAGCCTCTGCGTACTGCACAGGCTAATCAGGGACAACAATTTTTGTCTAGACTAGATTTTTGTTAAGAAGATACTTCCTTTAAACAATTATTTTAATAAAAGCAGAAAATATTGTCCCAGATTAGCCTGTGCAGACTGCAT
Organism: Dreissena polymorpha; assembly: GCF_020536995.1. NCBI lineage: Eukaryota > Metazoa > Mollusca > Bivalvia > Myida > Dreissenidae > Dreissena > Dreissena polymorpha. Next base: position 90,693,012 of record NC_068357.1, on the reverse strand, counting down.
TCGTTAATCTGGGACACTTTTTGCACATGCATTAAGCCCTGTTTTCGCAGAATGAGGCTCAGTGTAGTCAATTGAAGTATGTTTCCTTTTCACGGATCAGGTGGGCCCATCTCTGGTGAAGGCTTTCCACCTGTTCCTGCAGAGACTTTGCGTGTGTATCTGTGGAGAGGATAACATACACAACCTGAAGGAGATCATGCTGAAGCTCACGTACACCTTGTGTGCAGAAAAGTAAGCCCTCCACTTGTGTCTTAACATTCTACTTGAGCCTTGCTTTGGTGTAAATAAGGCTTGTGCATATAGTGTCGTTCTCGCTGAGGCTGATCAGAGAAGACACTTTCTACCTAAACTGGATTCACTAAGACGAAACTCCCTTTAACAAAAATATACCATAAATTCGAAAGTTTCCTCCCATATAAGCAACACACAAGTCTGGGACAACTCTATACGCACATGCATTAAGCTCCATTTTCCCAGAGCGAGGCTCACTTTTTTATTGCGGGGGTCAACTTTTAAGGAGTTTTCCGACCAAAATTTCTTATAAATCACTTGCTTTTTTTTTTAACATTAGGAGAGACCCCATATTTTCTCTTGTTACAGTCTGTGCCTAGTACTGGTCCTTGTCATGTCATTTAAAGTGGTCAGTGAATCAGTTGTACTTCTTGCTTATTGCATGGTAAACTGTAGCTTTTGGTTGATGTTACGCTTTATTGAATCCCTCTTGTTCTTTAAGACATATAATATCTCTATATATAATATCTAGTGTTAAATTAATCTATTAAAAAATAAACCGAATTGTAAGCAAACAACTGTTGTAAATGAATGACCTTTAAACATTAACTTTCAGAGGAGCATTTCAATGCAACCTGGGTCCACTAGATGCTCAGTGCAAGTTCCTGGAGTTCATACTTGAGCTCTCTTACGACCAGGTGGACATCAACAACGCCATCAGCGTGATTCACTCCATAAGCATTCTGGTCAATAGGCACATCCTGTGTCAAGAGCGCGTGCAGTGTAGAAGCACCTCGGATAACAGCGTGAACGCTCGCTCGTGTTTTGGGGGGATGTTTGCCAGTCTGCTGCGGGGAGGGGAGTCGTCATCTCGTAATGGAGACTGCAGCCGGGACAGCCTAGTGTGCAGTCTGCTGAAGCTTGTCAACAAATTGCTGCAGGTTAGAAACTATTGAAGGGTTTCAAATTAAATTGAGCCTCACTCTGGGACAACGGGGCTTAATGCATGTGCGTAAAGTGTTGTAAGTGATTAGCCTGTGAGGACTGAACAGGTTAATCTGCACTTTACGCATATGTTTAAAGCCCGGTTTTCCCAAAGTCATCGTCTTGTAATGGAGACTGCAGACGGGACAGCCTCAGGTGCAGTCTGCTGAAGCTGGTCAACAAACCGCTGCAGATAAGAAATTATGGCAGGGTTTTGTGATTTATTTTTTTGAACTTGAAGAAGGAAAAGAATCTCTTAATGTATAGTCCCAAAATTGATTGTAATCATCTCTTCTTTAACTACTCTTTGATGTAGCTCAAACTTTCACATTTTAATGACCTTAATGTGAACATCATAGCAGAAAAAGGAATTCGGCTGCAACAACATTTAAAAGGAGTATTTCCCTTTGTTTTTTATGTCCTCGGATCGAATGATCGGGGTTATATTGTTTTTGCCTGTCTGTCTGTCTGTCAGTCAGTCTATGTGTGTCCCAAAACTTTAACCTTGTTCATAACTTTTGCAATATTGAAGATAGCAACTTGATATTTGGCATGCATGTGTATCTCATGGAGCTTCACATTTTGAGTGGTGAAAGGTCAAGGTCATCCTTCGGAGCAATAGGGGGCATTGTGTTTCTGACAAACACATCTCTTGTTTATTTTTAGCTCCACTGGCCAAAGGCCAGCGGGGCTTATGTCATGGTCCTGTGTCCGTCGTGTGTGCGTCCGTGCGTGCGTCCGTGCGTGCGTGTGTTAACTTTTTCTTTAAACATCTTCTTGTCCTAAACTACTCGTCCAAATCTGATGAAATTTCTCAGGAATGTTCCTGTGGTAAACCTCTTTCAAATTGTTCAAATTATGCCCCTGGGGTCAAATTTGACCCTGCCCCGGGGGGTCAAAAAATTGAAAATTTGCTTATATAAGGCCTATTTTGTGCAAACTTTATAAATCTTCTTGTCCATAACCATTAGGCCTAGGGCTACCAAATTTGGTATGTATTGACATATTATAGTCCTCTACCAAGTTTGTTCAAATTATGCCCCTGGGGTCAAATTTGACCCTGCCCCGGGGGGTAAAAAAATAGAAAATTTGCTTATATAAGGCCTATTTTGTGCAAACTTTAAAAATCTTCTTGTCCGTAACCATTGGGCCTAGGGCTACCAAATTTGGTATGTAGTGACATCTTATAGTCCTCTACCAAGTTTGTTCAAATTATGCCCCTGGGGTTAAATTTTACCCTGCCCCTGGGGGTCAAAACATTGAAAATTTGCTTATATAAGGCCTATTTGTGCAGACTTTAAAAATCTTCTTGTCCATAACCGTATGGCATAGGGCTACAAAATTTGGTATGTAGTGACATCTTATTGTCCTCTACCCAGTTTGTTCAAATTATGCCCCTGGGGTCTAATTTGACCCTGCCCCGGGGGTTAAAAAATTGAAAATTTGCTTATATAAGGCCTATTTTGTGCAAGCTTTAAAAATCTTCTTGTCCATAACCATTGGGCCTAGGGCTACCAAATTTGGTATGTATTGACATCTTATAGTCCTCTACCAAGTTTGTTCAAATTATGCCCCTGGTGTCAAATTTGACTCTGCCCCCTAAATTGAAAATTTGCTTATATAAGGCCTATTTTGTGCAAACTTTAAAAATATTCTTTTCCATAACCATTGGGCCTAGGGCTTCCAAATTTGCTATGTAGTGACATCTTATAGTCCTCTACCAAGTTTGTTCAAATTATGCCCCTGGGGTCAAATTTGACCCTGCCCCAGGGGGTTAAAAAATTGAAAATTTGCTTATATAAGGCCTATTTTGTGTAAACTTTAAAAATCTTCTTGTCCATAACCATTGGGCCTAGGGCTACCAAATTTTGTATGTAGTGACATCTTATTGTCCTCTATCAAGTTTGTTCAAATTATGCCCCTGGGGTCTAATTTGACCCTGTCCCGGGAGGTCAAAAAATTGAACATTTGATTAAGGCCTATTTTGTGTAAACTTTAAAAATCTTCTTGTCCATAACCATTGGGCCAAGGGCTACCAAATTTGGTATGTAGTGACATCTTATAGTCCTCTACCAAGTTTGTTCAAATTATGCCCCTGGGGTCAAATTTGACCCTGTCCCGGGGGGTTAAAAAATTGAAAATTTGCTTATATAAGGCCTATTTTGTGCAAGCTTTAAAAATCTTCTTGTCCATAACCATTGGGCCTAGGGCTACCAAATTTGGTATGTATTGACATCTTATAGTCCTCTACCAAGTTTGTTCAAATTATGCCCCTGGTGTCAAATTTGACTCTGCCCCCTAAATTGAAAATTTGCTTATATAAGGCCTATTTTGTGCAAACTTTAAAAATATTCTTTTCCATAACCATTGGGCCTAGGGCTTCCAAATTTGCTATGTAGTGACATCTTATAGTCCTCTACCAAGTTTGTTCAAATTATGCCCCTGGGGTCAAATTTGACCCTGCCCCAGGGGGTTAAAAAATTGAAAATTTGCTTATATAAGGCCTATTTTGTGTAAACTTTAAAAATCTTCTTGTCCATAACCATTGGGCCTAGGGCTACCAAATTTTGTATGTAGTGACATCTTATTGTCCTCTATCAAGTTTGTTCAAATTATGCCCCTGGGGTCTAATTTGACCCTGCCCCGGGAGGTCAAAAAATTGAACATTTGATTTAGGCCTATTTTGTGTAAACTTTAAAAATCTTCTTGTCCATAACCATTGGGCCAAGGGCTACCAAATTTGGTATGTAGTGACATCTTATAGTCCTCTACCAAGTTTGTTCAAATTATGCCCCTGGGGTCAAATTTGACCCTGCCCCGGGGGGTCAAAAAATTGAAAATTTGCTTATATAAGGCCTATTTTGTGAAAACTTAAAAATCTTCTCGTCCATAACCATTGGGCCTAAGGCTACCAAATTTGGTATGTAATGACATCTAATAGTCATCTACCAAGTTTGTTCAAATTATGCCCCTGGGCTTCCAAATTTGACCCTGCCCTGGGGGGTCAAAAAATCGAAAATTTGCTTATATAAGGCCTATTTTGTGCAAACTTTAAAAATCTTCTTGTCCATAAATGTATGGCATAGGGCTACCAAATTTGGTATGTAATGACATCTTATAGTCCTCTACCAAGTTTGTTCAAATTAAGCCCCTGGGATCAAATTTGACTGTTCCCCAGGGGTCACAAAATTGAACATATGCTTATATAGGGCACATTTTGTGCAAACTATAAAAATCTTGTCCATAACCATTGGGCCTATTTCTACCAAATTCGGTAGGTAGTGACATCTAATAGTTCTCTACTTAGTTTGTTCAAATTATGCCCCTAGGAACAAGTTTGACCTTGCCCCAGGGGTCACAAATATGAACATATGCTTAAATAAGGCCTATTTTGTGCAAACTTTAAAAATCTTCTTGTTCTTAATTATAGAGCCTATGGCTACTAAATTTGGTATGTAGTGATATCTAATAGTCCTCTACCAAATTTGTTCAAATTATTCCCCTGGGCTCAAATTTGACCCGGCCCCGGGGGTCACAAAACTGAACATATGACGTTTACCAGTGGAGATTACTGCGGCCGTTTGGCTTTGACCAACAACAACATCAACATCTTGTAAACATGAGATAAAACCCTGTCATTTAGTGCCATTTTAGGTCAGATGGTGACTGCTTACAAAGGCATTGAAGTAAGAACATGTGTTATGAATGTTTTTCTTATAAACTGAAAAAAGTCGGGTTTTATTTAAATATGTCGAAAGTGACCATATATCCGGATGAAAATATTTTGGATGACATATTAATTTCATGTCTTTTTTGTAGTGTTAAAACCAGTTTAATAATATATTATAGATTTTAAGAACACAACTTCCATGAACATAATTATTTCAAGGAAAGTCAATATATGATACTGCACAGTAAACTCAAACTTTGTATCCAAGAGAAGGTGTTGAAATTAATGAAGTGCAATGTTCTTAACTATCGTATATGCTGCTTTTTAATAACTAATGATTCATTGTTTCATTTGTGAATAGTGACTGATCATGAATTGTTGAAATGATTGTCAATTGCTTAACAATCCATATATATTTCTGACCATTTTATAATTTTCTTAATACAAGTTATGAATTGATCTTAGAAGTCAAATGTATTACTTAATTAAATACATTTATAAATATAAAGAAATAATCTTTAGATTATCATAATATTCTCAGGCCTGTTGGTCTTAGGGATGTGTGGGTTGATGAGCAATTTCTCCTTTTATCACAATTATTTCTACCCTACCTGATCATTTCCTTCATATTCCATTTTAATTCAATTGACGTCTGCAACCTCTTTCAAATTGGGAAAGTCCAAAATGTGTTGTTTGGTAAAGGTTTAAGGCATTTTGATTCCTATGGGTCTTGTGAATCTGTTTCAAATCAAATGCGGAGATTTGATCTTCAGCATCTAAAAATATGTGAAATAGAAAGAACGACAATATCTTTTGGAGAGATAAATGTACCTACGTTATAAGCAAAGGACCTGTGCAACAATTCCCGGGCTTTTTTGTCTGTTTAGTTAACACGGTAGTAACTTTTTCCATATATAAAAATGCTCACCTTTCCAACTTTATGCGCCCAGTGGGACGAGGGATAGAAAGAGAAAGTCACATGCTTGAGTACATTTCAACCCATGCGCATTACACGTTTTTTTCGCAAAGAAAAAACAGTGGAGCGATACAGGGCCATCATGGCCCTCTTGTTAGAATATATTCCCAAATTTGTTTGTTCTTCTCTTCAACTACTGGTAGGATCTCTCTTAAACTTGCACAGTTGAATGACTTTAATGTGTAGATGATCATGAAGGAGGGAATTTTTACCGCAACCAGTTTTGGCAGAATAATTTAGCCCTTTGTCACAGGATTGGCCTTTGTCCAAACATGTGTCATTGTTGCATCAGCCTTTGTTACACATTTCTCCTTACTTGCTAATTAATTATCATTTCAATCAAGTAAAGCATCTGAGCAGAGTTCTTTGAAAACCTGGCTTAATGCATGTACATTATGTTTTGTCACAGAATAGCCTGTGCAGTCTTGACATTCTAATCAGGGACAACACTTTCCACTTTTATGGAATGTTTCATTTAAAGAAATTCCCTTCTTAATGAAAATCCAGTTTAGACTGAAAATATTGTCCCTTATTAGCTTGTGTGAACTTCACATGCTCATCTCAGAGGACACTACGCTCATGCATTTAGTCCAGTTTTCCTAGAACACAACTTTTTTAATTACTGACTAGCAGTTCAGATTGTTTTTGCTTGATTTATTCAGCTTATGCTATACTAAACCTTTTACAGGTGCACTACCCAGCGTCTGTGGGGAGGAATGCCAGGAGGGTGTCCCTTGGACTGGATGGGCAATCTGAAGGTCACATGGGTCAAAGTCACATGGTCCAAGGTCACATGAGCCAAGGTTACACGGGGGTTCAGGGTGTGGGCATGTCCCAGGCACTGGCCACCTCCTCTCCACGCACCCTAAGCCTCGTGGGTCAGTCTGACGAAGAGAAAGCGGGAATCGCCGCCGGTCAGCAGTCTGACAATGCACAGGCTGGTAGCACCATGCAGACAGATGAGCAGAAGACCGAGAGTGCGCAGGCTAATGGTGGCCAGGAATGGTTGGGGTCGTATTCTGGTACAGAGAGGGGCGGGTTGGAGGGCTCCAGGATCAATCTAGCTGATATTATCTTGGAAAGGAGAGTCATCATGTGTAACTTCATTCAGGCACTCAGCTACTGCAACAGTAGCACCATGGCGATGATACTTGGAAGTAAGGCGGTACCCAACAACATGCATGACACTGTTGCCATAGGTGACCCGATCTCCGTTGGAGACGGTATTTATCACATTCTCATGACGTTGTCTAGACACTGTAGTGATAGCCGATGTTTAATGGATGCCCTGTTCTCATACCTATCTGGAAACTTTGTATCTCCGGGTACACGAACATTGTGCAGACTATCGGAGCCCCTGCTGTGGTTCATCCTAAAGGTTCTGGATTCTCAGAAGATGATGAAGATGTTCATTGACAAAGGTTTGTACTCTTCTAACTTGTACCATATTTAGTTTATTGTGCCAAAAACGGTAAATGGAGAAAATGTTAAACTTTTAAAGTTTAGATTTCAGAACAGTCATCAGGGAGTGGTAATAGATAGTTACCATGTTGGTTGGCGAGTCTGTAAGCATCACTTTCATTTGAGCTTCTTCATTATTATCCCCCGCAATAGGCGGAGGGATATTGTTTTGGCGTTGTCTGTCCATCCGTGCGTCTTTCCATCCGTCCAGAGCCATATCTTGGAAGTGCTTTGGTGGATTTCATTGAAACTTGGTATGAGTATATATATGGATAAGAGGATGATGCATGCCAAATGGCATTGTACACCATCTGTTAATAACTTAGTTAAGGCTCTTTGTATTTTGAATAAATGCTTTTTTGAGTGTCAAATATAACACTTTTGTGTCCAGAAGCATATTGGCGGGGATATCAATTCAACGAATTTCCTTGTTTTTTATTGAGTTGACATGAAACTTCTTTTACTTCATATTCAACAGGAATAAATGTTTGACATAACTTTTGCAATAAATACATTCAAGGTGGAGGATAAGTATCTATCTTGTTAGCTCTACTGCCAAAGGCAGAAGAGCTTATGGGATGGCATGGTGTCTGTCTGTCTGTCTGTGTGTTAGCCTTTTCTTGTTTATCCGATAAAGTCCACAGTTTTCATCCGATTCTTTTCAAACTTGCTCAGTGTCTTTATATTAATGAGGACTTGAACCCTATTGACTTTAAGGTCACTGGGTCAAAGGTCAAGGTCACAGTGACTCGAAATAGTAAAAACTTGTTTATCCGATAAAGTCCACAGTTTTCATCCGATTCTTTTCAAACTTGCTCAGTGTCTTTATATTAATCACGACTCGAACCCTATTGATTTTCAGGTCACTGAGTCAAAGGTCAAGGTCACAGTGACTCGAAATAGTAAAATGGTTACTTTTTCTTGTTTATCCGATAAAGTCCACAGTTTTCATCCGATTCTTTTCAAACGTGTTCATTGTCTTCATATTAATGAGGACTCAAACCCTATTGATTTTCAGGTCTCTGGGTCAAAGGTCAAGGTCACAGTAACTTGAAATAGTAAAATAGTTTCCAGATGTTAACTCAAGAATGCATAGGGCTAGGATCATGAAACTTCATAGGTCCATAAATCATGACTGGCTGATGACCCGTATTGATTTTCGGGTCACTAGGTCAAAGGTCAAGGTCACAGTGACTCGAAATAGTAAAATGGTTACTTTTTCTTGTTTATCCGATAAAGTCCACAGTTTTCATCCGATTCTTTTCAAACTTGTTCAGTGTCTTCATGTTAATGAGGACTCGAACCCTATTGATTTTCAGGTCACTGGGTCAAAGGTCAAGGTCACAGTGACTCGAAATAGTGAAATGGTTTCTGGATGATGACTCAAGAATGCTTAGGCCTAGGAAACTTCATAGGTACATTGATCATGACCGGCAGATGACCCCTATTGATTTCCAGGTCACTAGGTCAAAGGTCAAGGTCACAGTGACTCGAAACAGTAAAATGGTTACCGGATGATAACTCAAGAATGCTTACGCCTAGGATCATGAAACTTCATAGGTACATTGATCATGACTGGCAGATGACCCCTATTGATTTTCAGGTCACTAGGTCAAAGGTCAAGGTCACAGTGACTCGAAACAGTAAAACGGTTTCCCGATGATAACTCAAGAATGCTTATGCCTAGGATCATGAAACTTCATAGGAATATTGATCATGACTGGCAGATGATCCCTATTAATTTTCAGAGTACACAGTTTCCATCTTATTATTTCCTACCTTGCACAGTTTTTATAGCAGTAGAGCGATTCAGGCCTTCATGGGCCTCTTGTTTTGTTTTTTGTTGGCATATTTCCTTAAAACTTAACACTCTTGGTGAAAATAATACATATTAAGGAGGCCCCTGCATATAAGATTTGTTATATTTTGTTCAATTTCAAAGTCCCACGTAGGGATAAAGATAATGAACAAACTGTGTTTTTATGTGTTAATACATGTAATACAAGACAAAATTCAAAAAGCAACATGACAGACAGTGGCCTGAAAGCCATTTTGGACAAAGATGTTTCCTTTTTAATCCTCTTCATTTCAAGAAGCATTGCAAGATATTTAAATGACTGAGCAAACATATAGACTATTATGAGACAATGAATGGCACACCAGAAGCTTCCTTAAAGGTCATACTTGGAAGTGGAAGGTCAAAATATAGGTCTTAAAATGTGCTACCACTTGTAACATCTTTGTCAAAGCAGTTGTTGGGGGTATTATTCTTTTTCAGTGATAGTTCTCGTATAGCTCAGGTACGTCTATTGGTAACATATAAGCCCCATTCTAGGAATTCTGTGCTTAATGCTTGTGATCAAAGCGTGGTCTTAGATCAGCATGTGCAGTCCCCAAAGGCTCATCAGGGACACAACACTTTCCGCTTAGACTGGATTTAAGTTTAGGAGACACTACCTTTTAATGTAGAGTTCTGTAATTTGGAAAGTGTCTCCCCAGAAAAGCCTGTGCTGATTGCACAGGTAATCTGGGACGACACATAACACACATGCTTTAAGTCCTGTTTTTCATAACTCGTCTTAAATGATAACTGGCCATTTTGTAGGAGGTGTAGACGTGGTGTGCCGTAACTTTGTGAACTGCAACAGCCGCATCATCAGCACCCACCCCAGCCTGATCTCCACAATCATGCAGAACATGAACGGACAGGCCAATGACAAGAGGAGGAAACTCTCCGAGTCGGAATCCACAGAGGGAATCCAGAACTTTGCACCTTTAGGTAATACTTACAATCATTATTATTCCTTGGACATGTATTTTCTTGATTTTGACCCATCCACGCGTTTAACTCAAAACACATCAGAAAATGACCAAAATGTTCTTTTTTATTTTTCTACGATTTTATATGTCCACGTAAGAATTTTTTTGTAAAACTACTAAATGTTATACCAACTTATATAAATGATTTATATTTAGTTGTGTGAGTAGTTGTGTAATTGTGTGAGGTAATTGAGGGTCTATACACAGCTCTGGATCATATTATGAATGGTTTCTTATCACCCTATTTTACGATTTTCATGATTTGAGAACTTAACATTTTTTTTAACTGTTGAATCTATGTCTATATCTTATAAATTTTATATCATACCAATCTTGTGAAAAGATCTCAATTAAACCAAGTTATGCTTGACTCACAATATTTGACAAATCTTTCTTCCCACTTCTTGTTATCAGGACAATGTAATGTAGCCCAATTGCAAGTCCATCTATCAGCACCCAATACTTGACGAGAAATAAGCGTCAACAAATAATTAATGAAACCACAATCCGTCAACCAATTCTTTTAATATCCCTGCCCTCCCATTTGGTTTTTGCTTCGTAAATAATGAGGTAATTCAAACCAACTAACTTCATCCAACATGTATTATGTTAGCATTCCAATCCCTGCTTCTTCTGTTTAGCATATTGCCATTAAGCCCTTCTGTCAGCAGCAAAACAACAGTATTTGGGAAGTATTGATCCATGGCACATTCTTCAGCAACCCTATTTCTTGCTTTATAAATGCAACAATTTATCTACCCAAATTACTCCATCCCACACCCCTTTCTGTTACCAATCTTACCACCCCTCTTCTTGCAGTCAGTATAGTGAGGTGTTGCCCTGTTGCCATCCCTATGGCAATCCTTTTATTAAGTACTACTCAGCCTTTATTCACGCATCATACAATTCTGTAACCAGTCTTACTTCTGCTTTTTCAGGCAGCATATTGTCATGTAGCCCTACATCCCATTCTGTAACCTATCACACACCCGTTGATGCAGGCAGCATGTATTCCTTCCTTTGCAGGCAGCATAGTGTCATGTAGCCCTTCCTTTCAGGCAGCAGTGTCATGTAGCCATACCTTTGCAGATAGCGTAGTGTTATGTAGCCATACCTTTGCAGATAGCATAGTGACATGAAATCATTCCTTTGCAGGCAGCATAGTGTCATGTAGCCCTACAGCCAGCCCAGCAGAGGTCCTGATCGTCTCCACCCCTCAGCATCGGCGGGCTCGTTCGGCCCCCTGGTCGTACCACTTTTATCCAGACGAGGCATGGGTGGACCTGCGCATCACTCTGCCATTTGCAGTGCTACTGAAGGAGGTGCAGATACAGCCACATAGTCCCGCTCTGTCCAGTAAGTGTGTAGTCTATGCCTCGAGCCTGGGAAAACAGGTTTTAATGCATGTCTGTAAAGCGTTGTCCGAGATTAGCTGTGCAGTCTGCACAGGTTAATCAGGGAAACACTTTTTTCCTAAACTGAATGTTTGCTAAGAAGAGACTCTTTAAAAGAAAAAAATGATATAAGTGGAATGTGTTGTCTCTAATTAGCCTGTGTGGACTGCACAGGCTAATCTGTGATGACACTTTAATCACATGCATTTAGCCTGATTTTAGCAGAGAGAGGCTCAAATATATTTTTTATGTTTATGAAAGTGAACAGTAATGTATGAACATTTCCAGGTGAGAAAATTTAAGTCACCAGTCTAGCTCTACTAGTGCCTGTAAAATGTTTATGTTGAGCCTGGTGGTACAGTTGGATCAGCATGTGGTCCCACAGTTTAGATTGTCATAAATGGATAGAAATTATCCAGTTAAACTAATTTTGTTTAAATAACAATATTTACTGAATAAAAAGTGGGATAAATAGAATAATAGATAAGTGTTGATTATAGATCAGGTTTATCATACTCGGCACGAAAACGAAAAAGCACTCGCCAAGGCTCGTGCTTTTTGTTATGCTCCCCCCCCAAAAAAATGGGGGGGAGCATATAGTCGCCGCTTCGTCTGTCCGCCCTTCCGTGTGTCCGTCCGTGCACAATTTTTGTCCGGGCTATTTCTCAGCAACTAATGACCAGAATTCAATGAAACTTTATGGGAAGCTTCACTACCAAGAGGAGATGTGCATATTATCAGCGGGTTCTGGTCGGATGATTTTTCACAGAGTAATGGCCCTTTGAAATTTTCCATTAACTGTACATATAGTGCAATTCTTGTCCGGGCTATTTCTCAGCAACTAATGACCGTAATTCAATGAAACTTTATGGGAAGCTTTACTACCAAGAGGAAATGTGCATATTATCAGCGGATTCTGGTCGGATGATTTTTCACAGAGTTATGGCCCTTTGAAATTTTCCATTAACTGTACATATAGTGCAATTCTTGTCCGGGCTATTTCTCAGCAACTAATGACTGGAATTCAATGAAACTTTATGGGAAGCTTCACTACCAAGAGGAGATGTGCATATTATCAGCTGGTTCTCGTCGGATGATTTTTCACAGAGTTATGGCCCTTTGAAATTTTCTATTGTACTTGTGCAATTCTTGTCTGAGCTATTTCTCATCAACTTATTACGGGAATTCAATGAAACTTTATGGGAAGCTTCACTACCAAGAGGAGATGTGCATATTATCAGCCGGTTCTGGTCGGATGATTTTTCACAGAGTTATGGCCCTTTGAAATTTTCTATAAACTGTACATATAGTGCAATTCTTGTCCGGGCTATTTCTCCCCAACTACTGACTGGAATACAATGAAGCTTTATGGGAAGCTTAACTACCAAGAGGAGATGTGCATGTTATTTGTGGGTTCTGGTTAGATGATTTATTTAGAGAGTTATGGCCCTTTGAAATTTTTAAGTTGCTAAACCATCCATCGTATTATTTTGTCCAAAGTTATGCCCATCAAGACGTTTCCTTTTATCTGAATATATAGTGCAATATTGTGACAAAAAAAACTTTGGGGAGCATCACCCGTCCCCGACGGTTTATTGTTTTCTTAGCCTGGCATGATAAACCTGATCTATAATTAACACAAACCTATTATTCTTTATAAAGCCAACATTATTGCCACATTACAAAATGTTGCATGATTTGTACATAGAAATCTAACATGAACCAATATTATGAGGCACGTTTTGGGAAATTTGGTCTTCATGCAAGTGCATAAAGTGTCGTCCCAGATTAGCTTGTGCAGTCCACACGGGCTAATCAGGGAAGTCACTTTGGGCTCTTATGGAAGTGTCTTAATAGATTCATTTGGAATCTATACACTGATTAGCCTGTGGCCTGCACAGGATAATCTTGGACAACTTTTTACGCACATGCATAAACCCTAGTTTATCCAAAACTTGGCTCTTATTTGCAGCATGCCCAGCATTTGTGTCTCTTGAGGCCAGTCAGGATGGAGTTACGACCTTTCCGCTGTGTGCCCCCATGAACACTAGCAGCCTGGTCTTCATCAAGCTGAACCTTCAGGTAGGTTTGAGGGCAAGTGTCACATTTGTCAATATGCCTTCCGGTGAAACTGGGCTGAATGCAAGCCTGTAAAGTGTCATCCCAGACTAGCCTGTGCAGTTTGCACTGGCTAATTCAAATGGTCAATCAGTACAAAGTGTTTCTATAAATTTATGGTTCCCGGAGGATCACCAAGCTTGAAAGAACTGGTGACCCTTGCCAAAATCTGGTGTCCTTGGGTTCCTGGGACACCGTTTGTGTCGAGACCTGCATGAAAAATACCATAAAAGCAGAAACTAATTAAGGACAACACTTTACGCACATGCATTAAGTCCAGTTTTCCCAGAACTGGGCTCAAATGGGAGACCAGTGTTAAATGTTGTTGCACAGTCCTATCTCAAAAACTGTCACAAATATATGGCCTAGTCGTTTTAAAACATGCAGTACACGTAATAATCTTCTATGTCTGTGATCGTGCATTCAGATTTTTAGAAATGCTATGTTCCCTTGCCATTGGGAATGCTTCATCCGCAAACTTTCTCTTTAAATATGATAGGTTTGGGATCAAATTCTGATCCCAATTCTTGCCTATTCAGGGGCTGAAACTGTCCATCGGGGACTAATGAGAAGATCAACAATATAGATCAACATGCATAGCTTCCACATGATAACTCATTTCTCAGTACCCCCTACATTTCAGCGTCCCGAGGTCGTGACCTCAGTGACCATACGTTTACACCGGGCGCGTGACTCCATGACAATAGGGCTCTCTCAGATCCTGCTGATGGGCTACAGTGCGTTCGGGGAGATTGGTTACAAGTCTAACAATCCTTTCCTGCCCACATCTGAAGACTATGTGTCACGATCAAGGTCTCACATAAGTGTCCAATTGAATTGAAAAGTTGTGTCACAATCTTAGATTGTTATGCATTAATCTCAAATACTTCGGCTTTTTATTTTTCGTATTTAATTTGAATGTTTTATGTTACTTATATTTTTTGTTTAAGAAAGGAACATTAAAACAATGTTCTTCAGGTGTGTTACAGTTGAAACCCTCTTAACCTTATCCTGTGTCAATTGCATATATCACATAATCCACCTATATCACCTATTAGTTTGCCTTGGCAGAATGGATAAGGTGTTCGCCTAGGGATCAGGTCACGGGATGGATCCCGGAGCGTTCTCTAGATCTTCCCCCAAAGACACCAAGTACTGGTTATAGGCCCAGGAAACAGACAGGAGAGTGTTTCTATAAGCCTAATGCTTTCGATGCAATAAAGCTAAAATAAATAGGTTTAAACCAATCCTTCTATCCCACAATTCCAGTGTTGGCTGGATTCGTCTGCTGCACCACTGCCTTGTGTCCCAGAAGGAGCTGGAGGGGCAGGTGGCAGACGCTGCAGCCCCCACGAGGGGCCTCCTCACCACGTGCTCTGCCCTGCTGGTGGCCCCCGTGGCCAGTGTCTACTCCACCACCATAGAGGCGGTTCTCCTCAAGCTGGGGCTACACAGGGGAGACATGGGCCTCACACTCATTGATAATCTGCTCAGGAGCAGTGGCTCAGGCAATGAGAGTGGTGTGTAGATTATGAACATTATTGAGAAGATTTGTGTGTTTGTTGTATGATAAAACATGATAGCATCAATGGAATTATAGACAATTAAAATACAGTAGCACTCTTGTAAGATGGGTCTAATACATGTGTATGAAGTGTTGTCCAAGATTAGCCTGTTCAGACTGCATAGGCTAATCTGGGACAACACTTTACACACATGCATTAACTCTTTCAGTGCTGGAACCGAATTTTGAAGGCCTTCACAGAACGTGGCGTCTCATCAGGATCCAAACTGTTTGCTATTCTGATAGTATTCTTTGAAAAAAATCGAAGAAAATGCTAATTTTAGAAATTCAGCAGACAACATTTTAGCAGACGACAAATTACCCAGCATGCAAAGGGTTAAGCCCTGCTTTTCAAGAGCATGACTCAATTTTAATATGTTTAGGCATATTTTGTAACACTTGAAGCCCTCAACAACAGTAAATATCAGATTTGCAATACAGACCTAGAATTGATTTGTATATGAGGGCATGTTGTGTCAAAGTAAACGTCAATTTAAGAACACTGTAACTCCATAAATTGAGTTGGATTGGAGATATTGCTTTAAAATTGTGTGTACTAGAGATTTTGGCATGGGATTGTTTTGTCGTCAGTGGGATCATTGTATCTAAAAATAGAAAAAAAAATGGTTTCTGGTCAATAACTTAAGTCATTGATGACTTTGCACGGAAACTTCGCTTGAGATTGTATTTTGGTCGTATCAACTGTCACGTGAACTAGGGAAAAAAAGGCTTATGATGCTAAATAACATTAGTTTGGATCG